>NC_136721.1:21206399-21456399 GCF_936440315.1 Barbus barbus | reverse complement strand
ACAGTTCTGAATCTTGTATTTTGCATGAGGGCATAATTCAAGCAAAGTGTATTGTTGTGCTTTCTTGTTTCTCAAATTATCCTTCACGCGTTTGTTTTAAATAATGTAGCCTACATTTAGAGCTTTCTCAATGGAACTTTGTGCAGTGTTAATGCAATTTGTAAATTGTTACCCGTGTATGGAGTAAAATGTGTGTGTAATGTGATGAATGGACCTATAGAGCTGGAGTTTGGGGACAGTGAGGTCTTTTAAAGCGCTGCTGAGGAATGTTTTTTATATGCACGACCGCGAGGAATCGTAAAAGATGAACTTTTGAACTTGAGCGAATCACTCTCGAGCGCCACAAAAACACGTCGATAACAACAAACAAGCAGCTGTAGCATTTATAATCAGTGAAGATAAATCAATAGAGAAAAAAATAATTATATGTACAAAAAATATATTTATTCATTAATTACACTAGTTTGTTTAGAATATTAATAATAATAATAATAATAATAATATATTAATTACAAACTTTGTTTTTCACCTGGAAACAAATAGAAGTTGAATATCTTTACTCAGTTTATTACTAAAGCCCATGCATGTTACTATGGGATGTGATGGTCCTGAGATCATTCACTCCAAAAGGTTCTTTATCTTCATTAATGATTTTTACCTTTAACATCCATGGAACCCTTCACATCTATAAAAGGTTCTTTATAGTGGAAAACAGTATTATTGTTTTTCACAATAATAAAATTGGTTCTTTTTAAGAACTGTTGACTGAGGTTATTTTTGGAACAAAAAAGGTTCTCTATATCATCACTGTGAAAACCTCCTTGTGGAACCTTTTTTTAAGAGTGTTGGAAGATTACAATTTACAATCTAAAGATGTCTCTGCATATTCAGGGTTAGCAGGATTCAGCAAATGTGATCATTTATGTGACTCGGTAAAATGCTAAGTAATGTGATATTAGCACAAAAAGTGTATCAAACTCACATGCTGTGTAATTAATCAGTAGCTTCTGCTCTGGTAGAGCGGGGTCATGTCTTGACCCTCTATATAGAGGTGTATCAGATGGATGCGTAATAAGAGAAGCATTTACCATTACTGTCTGAAGAGAATGAATGTTTATTGTTGGTGTAAATTATTCACGAATAATGTTACACTATATTTATGGTGTAAGAGCTATTAGTCACAGGTTGAGTCATAGGTTGATCATCTAAATTAAGTGATTCAAATATATATATATATATATATATATATATATATATATATATATATATATATATATAAAATCACTTAATTTAGATGTTAAAACATGAACTACATTAAGGAAACGGGTACACTCTAAGATGACCAGCTTGTTTTTAGCACACACAAAGGTTGCCAGGACTACCAAATTTTACAGCTGCATTTCCAACATCTGTTTGGCACATATATGCACACATTAATACAGCAACTGAGGACAACACAAACACACACAAATCCAACATGTTAAATTTTTACAGAACCTGAAACTCAATAATTCAACAGTTACATTAAGTCTAGCTATATGAGTGTTGCTATAGAAACACTGGATTGGTCACCGCACATACCAGAATACAACTGTATAGTCAACAGCCTTGACCTTTCACTTCTGAGTGACCTTTCTCCTCTCACTGACCTTACGGAGAGGAAAACGAGAGAGGAAGGACATGCTAATGTGTATGTGCTTTATATGCATAATACATTTTATAAACATTTTCAATGTAAGATGTAATCGTATTTAGTTATTTATATAAATTAGACTTTAAATATCAAGTTAAAAACCCCTCAAATTTCCTCCATTACTAATAGTACAATTACTGTAGGTGAAAGGGAGTTTGTGTGTGTGTGTGTGTGTGCACCTGGTATTCATCACGTCCTGGGGACCAAATGTCCCCACAAGGATAGTAATACCAGTAAATCTTAATCTTGTGGGGACATTTTTTGGTCCCCATGAGGAAACAAGCTTATAAATCATACAGCATAAAGTTTTTTGAAAATCTAAAAATGCAGCATGTTTCCTGTGAGGGCTAAGTTTAGGTGTAGGGTTGGTGTAGGGCAATAGCACATACAGATTGTACAGTATAAAAACCATTACGCCTATGGGATGTCCCCATAAAACATGGAAACCCAACATGTGTGTGTGTGTGTGTGTGTGTGCGTGCGTGTGCGTGCATGTTTGATTTGAGATTTGGTCTTTAAGGTCAGTATACCCTTCCCCCACAAATAAACAAACACATGTCATAAACACCTAGAAGATAAACTTCCTGTCCTCCACCCTCACAGGGATCATAACCCCCCCCTTGCCCCTGGCCATTCCATGACCCCTTGTTTTGACCCTCTTGTTGCCATAGAAATCTCGACGGACATGTTGAACAGGTAGATTCGTTCTGCACCATGAGAGTTTTTGTTTTCCATTAATTTTGCTTTATAAACTGCACTTTTTAAGCATTGCATTTTGAAGGGATGGTCCAGAGAAAAATGAAAATTCTTTGAAATCTTAAGTCATTCCAAATCTGTATGACTTTCTTCTTGGGAAGACTTATTTTGAAGAATGTTTGTAAATAAAAAGCTTTGGTTCCATTATGTGGACAAAAATATACTGAATGTCAGTGGGAACTGAAATTATTTAGTTACCAAAATTCTTCAAAATATCTTCTTTTGTGTTAAGCATAGGAAATTAAATCATATAAGTTTGGAACGACATGAGACTGAGTAAATGATGACAGAATTTTAATTTTTGGCTGGACTTTTCCTTTAAAGGTGTTGGATCTGTGTTTTCGATATCTTTTAGCTTGAATTTTTATAGATAACATAGCAAATATCTTAAAAAGATGCTTAAAATTTTCTCTCATTTTCTCATATTTGAACCAAATCTCAAATTGAATCAATTCTAAAACAGCATGCAATAAAATGCTTACATGCAGAAATTAAATATGATTCTATTGTAAGTAAAGCAACTACATTTTTATAGCAGAAGCTGGAGAAAATGGAAGTACAGTAGCCGATTCTGTGCTATAGCATATGCAAAGAGTTCATAATAAATAATACATGTAATCTGTGATATGATCTTTTCTGAGTACAGAAATCTTACCTGTTTTTTTTACCCATTTATTGCTGAAAAATATCACATTTTATTAGGTTGTTTGTTAAAACAAGACATTTTACATGTGATTAAAACACTCTTAAAGAATGATTGACACATGTTTTAATAGGAAATCCAAATACTACACAATTTCTCATTGGAATCAGTGTGCTACTTGGTGTTTCTTTGTAATTATTTGTGATATTTATTAGCAGTTACTAAGTGAAAATAGTTTCCTATCTTTTTTCAAGTAAATCCTAATCCACATTCTTCAGTGTACATAAATCATGAATTTAGGCCTGGATTTGTGTAGAGTGTAGATGACATGCGCACACACACACACACACACACATTGTGATGAGCAGAGGTTCAGGGGGGTCGGCTGGGATCTCATGTCCTTGGATCTGAATGATGAAGCTCTGGAAAATGGAAAATAAATGGATATTCAGGTTACATATCACTACTACATCTGTACAGCTCCCCTCCCGATCCCTCTTTCCTTCCATCAGCCAAGTGGAACAGAAGACATCTGGGCAGCCTCATCCTTCTCTTCTGCAGGCGGGGGGTGGGGTGTTGGTATGTGCGAGTTTGCTTTTGTATGCATATGTCCCTATACCTGTGAGACTCTGTGTGTGTTTGGCCTGTGTGAATACATATTAAGTAGTTTTTTTAACTTACAACCTATTCCATTGCTTCCATTGGAACGTTTCCCACTTACCAAATACTTAAAAATGAATAAATCAGCCCGTGTAACATGTAATACTTTAATAATTGACTAAATAAATACAGTTCTTTATTTATAAAAAATAAACAAATCTTTCCTGTGAAATTCAGTAATTCTGTAAAAGTAGTAATACCATTATAATCCCTGCAGAAAAAAAACGTAGACCCCCCCCCCCAAAAAAAAACACAATAGAAAATGTAATGGATTTAAGGGTTATAATGGGAACTGTATTGGTTTTAATGTAAACTATAATGGTGTCTACTGGTGTTTGATGCATTCTATTGGTGGGATGTAATTTAGCAGGTGGCAACCAACAGAACAACAGTAATTCCTATTTTTTAAATTTTTATGCATTTAGCAGACGTTTTTATCCAAAGTGACTTACATTGCATTCAAGTTACAGATTTTTACATTTTATCAGCTCTTATAAAATAATAGGGATGGTCATAGAATAGAATAATGCCCAAAACAGTATTTTATAATGGTTTTTATGGAAACTATAAGAATTTCTGTGATGGTTTCTATTGTTTTTTTGTTTTGTTTTTTCAGCAGGGTAATGATACTCATACTGTGCTGCACATTATTGACAATATTGAGCTGAAGCTTGACTTTGCAAATTTAAAATCGCAACTCAAATCGCATTATCTGTAAAAACAAATCGGCCTAATAATGAGCCAATATATATATTTTTTATTATTTGTTTGTTTGTTTTGCTTTGAGATAATCTGCCCGGAATGATTTCCGCTTTACAGATTCATAAACGTCCATGTAAATTATGTATATATGAATATTTATGATATATTTATATATTAATAATAAAGCATTTCATTTCCATTTAATTTACATTTTAGATAAAATACTCATTTATTAATATCAGCATATTTATTTTTATAAAAAAATAATTTGCTGTCATTAAATTGACATTTAAATTGTGTATAAAATACGTGTTTATTAATATTAATACCATTATATTTCATATTATTTATAAAACATATAGATATGTTTATATTTCGATTTAATATAGCCTAATTAAAATTACATTTAAGTTGTACATAAAATACACATTTATTAATATTAATATATTTATTTTTCATAAAAACATTTCCATTTGCTAAAATTAAATTTTCATGTAAATTTGATATAAAATGTACATTGATATTAGTATCAATACATTTATTTCTTTTATAAAAACATGTCCATTTTATATTATTAAACTAATTTAAATTGTATATAAAATACACTTTTAGTGTTATTAATACCAATGTATTTAATTTTTTAAAAACATTTTCATTTAATATCATTAAATTATTATTTATATTTTGTATGAAATACCTTTATTGAGCTTAATGTCAAAATATGTATTTATTATTTATAGAAAACATTTCTTTGCCATCATTATATTAATATCACTAAATTATGTCATTTTATAAATATTTTCAGTGACCACAAAATATTTGCAAACTTTAAAGGCACAAAATTTCATTGCTTTAGATTGAAAATATCATACAAAGTAGCATATAAATGTATTTTGATTTCTTTTTACAAAACAATAGATATACTTATATTTATATCATAACTTATCTATTCTGGTTGTCAAACTTTAGCGCAACATCTGGTTTGATAATTTGACTATTAAATGCAATGATATTCAAACATTTTAATGTCAAAACATCTTAATTGTTCAAAACCTTTTTAGAGCCACTATATGTATATATATATAACTGAAAAATACAGTTTGGTGAACCACTAATGGAAAGCAGTATTAGCCGCTCTAGATTGAGCAGAACCAATCCTAGACATTTTAACCTGTTTAACATTGTCCAAAACGTAAATACTTCAATGGTCTGTTGAGGTTCAGTGGGATGGAGTGAGAAAATGTGTGTAGCACCGAAGGCAGATGAGTATTTGGTACTGTAGCTCAATTCCAACGGCCTACAGCCATCTCAGATATTAGATTATCTTCAAGGAGCCTGCGGTTGGTGGAGTGCGTGTGTGTTCTGCTCCACCATATGCCATGGATTGCTGGAGTGTGTGTGTGGAGCCCTGTGTGTGTGGCAGATCAAAAATCAGCAGCTGTCAGCGAGCCGAGGAGATCACACTCATACACACACACACACACGTGGCACTTTCTGAAGAGGTCGCAGAGGTCACGTCCTGAGGGACAGAAGTGAGAGGACTGGGCAGATGGGTGTGTGTGTGTGTGTGTGTGTGTATTAGAGGAAGATAGATAGAGAAAGTGTTGTTTTAAGAAAGAGAAGAGGCTTTGTTTTAAAGCGCTCTTGATGTTCTCTGTGGTTCGATGAACTCCTGTGCAACATTTAAGTGTGTCCATTATAAGAACATTATAATGTTCATTTTAGCTTGAAATAGATGATGATAATGGCTGAAATGCCTGTGAAAATATTTATTGAAGGAATTTAAGGGGATGGTTCACCCAAAAATGAAAAATGTACAAATTTACTCATCCTCGTGTCACTCAAAAGAAGCTTTAATTAAGAAAAGCAGCTAACTACAATAAAGATATGCAAGCATAAATAATCTAGCAACAATTATTTGGTGCAAATCAATGAGGACTTCAATTATAGTATTAAATTGAAGTTAAAAAATTAAAGTTAAACAATTAAAATAGTTTTGATTTAGTGTTAATTGAAATAAATCTGAAATAAAGTCAAAAAAATATACGCTTATATGTGACCCTGGACCACAAAACATAAGTAGCATATTTAATAGCCAACAATATGGATCAAAAAGGGTTTTGTGGTCCACGGTCACATTCACTATATTGCCAAAAGTATTGGGTCACCCCCTTCTAATGAACAGGTTTGACTACTTTAGTAATTTCTATGAGTACAAATCTTAATGTTTAAGCATATAATGATATTCTAGGGAATTGTGTGCTTCTAATTTTATAGCAACAGTTTGGACAGGACCCTTTTCTATTCTAACATGACAGTGCCTCTGTGTATAAGACACGGTTCAAAAAGACATGATTGATTGAGTCAGTGTGGAAGAACTTGACTGGTCTGCAGAAAGCCAAGTCTTGATTCCAGCTGAACACCTCTGGTGTGACTTTATATGCAGACCTTGAGCCAAAAACTCATCACCAAACACCAATGACTTGTACATACACTATATGGGCAAAAGTATTGTGATACCCCCTTCTTTAGAACAGAAAAAGGCACTAACAAAACTGTGGCAACAAAGATGAAAACATAGTTCATGTATTTAAAAATTGTATTTCAATCTCTGTTGAAACAGTTTTGGACATGTCTAAAATTACTGTACGCATATGTACAAGTCATTGGTGTTTGGTGACCAATACAACTATATATAATATAATATCATAGAAATGACTAAAGTCAAACCTGTTCATTAGAAGGGGGTGACCCAATACTTTTGGCAATATAATGTATATAAAAACTTATCGAAGTCCCAGTTTGTTAAATTACTAAAACATAAATGGATATAAATTAAGCTAAGTAAAACAATTTTTAAAAAGCAAAGGCTAATAAAAATAACAAAATTACTAAAACTTTAATTTTAAATGAATACTGAACATATAAGAATAAAATCCAATTCAAATTATTAATATACTGTATATTATATTATATGAATATATGAATAAATACCGACTTCCTAATGTCCTCTTTTTCTGTTCCCTCCTCATATTCTCTCACTCTTTCTCCCATCTGCAGGTTTTTATGAGGAGAACTCCCTTCAGGACGACACAGGTGAGGAAACGGTGCAGGATCTCAGTGCTGACATCTACTGGCTTTAATGCACACTCGTTTCTGTGCTTTGTGTCTCAAATATTTTTAGATTGCGCAGAATAGTGAACATTACAGTGTTTTTTTAAAATTGTGTTTTTATTTTATTAATATTTTTAAGAGAGGGTTGAGCATTTGCTATTGTGACATTCTGGAATACAACTTAAATATAGAGGGAGTTAAAAATAATAACATCCAAGTGTCTGCAGTACTCAGTTTCACCAATAGAGCATGTCACAGAGCTCTTTTTTCCCCTCTCTCTCATTCTCCAAAGCTCTGGTGAAAGTGCACCTTTTAGAGGTCAGAATAAGTTCAGGAGCTTCTGATCTTATGTTGCCAACAAATCCTGTGATGCATGCATGCATGATGTTGTAAAGCTGTACAAGTCAGGGTCGAACATTGTTAGAGAAAGCACTTGATTTATGTGAGAAACCAATTAAGCCATAAAGTGGCGGAAGAGAGTTCCAGAAGCGTGCGGACACACACACTCACACTGGTGACATCACCTTCACTCCCTGTGGCAGTGGAGTCAAAGTTAGGTCAGCAATTAGGCACAATATGTAAACAAGCAGGGATTCTACTAGGCATCTGATTGGCTAAAAGTATTTTGGTGATTTGGTTTGTTTATTTATTTTTTTATAGTACTATAATATTTAAAGGAATAGTTGACACAAAAATGAAAAATTTCTGAGAATTTACTCATCCACAGGCCACCCAAGATGTAGATGTAGTTTGTTTCTTCATCAGAACAGATTTGGAGAAATGTAGCATTACATCACTTGCTCACCAATGGATCCTCTGCAGTGAATGGGTGCCGTCAGAATGAAAGCCCAAACAGCTGATAAAAGCATCACAATAATCCACAAGTAATCCACACCACTCCAGCCTCCTCCAGTGAAAAAGTCCATCCTCTCACATCAAAGTCAACAGGCATATTTGTTTAGACCAGTTTAGTTTAGAACTGTTTTTGCTTGTAAACTGCTTGATTTGTGCAAAGACGTTTTCTTCAAATTTCTCTTCACTAGAGAAAGCAATATTATGAATATTTGTTTCTTAAAAACATGAATCTTTTTACTTCACAAGATGTTAATTGATGTACCAGAGTCATGTGGATTACTTGTGGATTATTGTGATGTTTTGATCAACTGTTTGGACTCTCATTCTGACGGCACCCATTCACTGCAGAGGATCCATTGGAGAGCAAGTGATGTAATGCTAAATTTCCCCAAATCTGTTCAGATGAAGAAACAAATTCATCTACATCTTGGATCAACTATTCTATTCAAGTAACATTTATTTATATAGTGTTTTATACGTACAGAATGTTTCAAAACATTTAGTTTTTATTCAGTATTATCAGTGCAGTCAATAATATTATTGAATATGAAATGTCTTTTAAACCCCTAGAGAGCCTTTGAATAAACACCAAAAGTGCAGAATTGCTTACCTTATACCTTTCACACCATCTTGTGCTTGTTAAGTGAAGGTTTGAGAGGTTTATGTCGTTTTCTCAGCTAATTTGACATCGGTAGGTCAGTATTTTGTCTGTAAAGTTCTGTTTTGTAGGTCTGAAGGTCACAAATGTCTGAAATGTCTTACCAGCTGATGTTCCAGTGTTCCTACTGCAGTTTGCACTCATTGGTCAGTGAGTTGCTCGCATGTTAAACCCAACGACATCAATGAATGTATATCGCAGCCGTAATAACGAGGAAAGCGGCAGCCGGTTTGCTAGGAGAGAGTTGACATGTGTAGTATATGGTACTTTCAGGGCACAGCCAACGGTCGATGGTTTCTTATGCATCCAAACTCACCGACAGCGTTGAATGTTCCCAGAATGCACCAGGTTTGTCTTTGCATGTCCCAAACTCAGTGTTAAATATGCTGTATCTTATCTACATTTGCTATTTGATTAAACACGCATCCGGCTGTGTTAGATCGCACTGGGAGATTGTGCAATTATATGCTGATTTTTTTTAGCATATAATTATTATTGTGGTTGTAATCATCTGCTATTGTATGATGGTCTTTAGTGGTATTGATTTGAATTAAAAATGGGAAAGCGTACAGAGTCGTACATCATAAGCGCTCTGATTTTTGTTAGCTAGGAAGAGACCGAAAACAATGTGGTTTTATTTCTTTTGTAAGAAATACAAAATACAGTTATATACTTTTTTTTTTTTTTTTTTTGCTTGAGAATCTTCTAATGCGCACTAAGCTACCAAAAAGTAATTTTTTTTTTAATATTCTTCAAAATACCCTATAAACACCTTGGTACGTGAGTGTAGTAATCATTATATACCAGTGTATATAACAAAATACTGTGGTATTACCACCTTTTTTCATGTGTACCATGATATTCTATCGAGCACCCTTTAAATACTATGGTAAATTGATATGAAACCATTCAGTAGCATGGTAAATATAAAAAGTACTATGGTTTTAGTATGTTATTTTATTCTGTACCTTATTCTTTAAAATAAATAATATGTTTTGAAGTAACTTGGTACATGAATATAGTAATCAGTACCATGGTATTTATTAAACTACTATTACCATTTTTTTTTACATATATTCTTTGGAGTACCCTTTGGAGTACTATAGATAGATAGATAGATATATACACATGTATAGTTTGCATGCCATGATACATGGATATGATAATCATTCAGTACCATGGTATATAATAAGGTGCTATAATTATATCACATGACATAGATCCTGATACTGTACAGACACTGATTTCTGATAATAAAATAATTTGATTCTAATTAGCATTGCAGTCATTTGCATATGCAGAACTGGGTCAGTGTCACAATGCATTAAGCTGAACCAACCAAATCAGACAAAAAAGTGACTGAACTTACAGAGAGAGATGGAGAAAGCTACAAATATATCAGAAGAGAAAGCATAAGACACCCTTACCTTGATATAATTACCTTGACTCTCCTGTCGTGTTGACTCTAATCAGATAAACAAGACTAGCTGCTTGTCGTCTAAAGAGTTAAATGATAACTGGAGAATGCCTGCCTGCTTTTTCTCTGTCTCTCTCGCATGAAGAAACTGCCATGATAAACAAACATGCACATTCTGGATGAGTCACTACAGAGCTAACATCCTCATTGTGTTCGTTGTATTTGAGATGAACTATATATGACCCAAATGATGTGCCGCTATGAATTTGGCCATGTGCATTGAGTGCTGGCTTCTGATTGGCTGAGATTCCTGATGCTGTGAATCGGAGCTCTCTGATTGGCCGAAGCTGGGTTCATTTGCATAGACAGAGAGACAGACAAAAAAAGACAAACAGAAAGAGAGAGATGTTGGCAAGACTCTTGGGAATAATTGATGAAAGATATAATGATCAAAGCGAATAGAGAAGATGTGGTAGATGGATACATTTCGCCATCGTGAAGTTAGCGTACGCTTAAATCATGCAATTTGATACGCTCTGCCTTCCGCTGGGAGCAAAAACACACCTGTCTAATACCTGCAAAACATTTCTGTGTGTGTTTTGAGGTTTTGTTCCATGGAAATGTTTGCCCCTAATCTTTCTGGACACCATAGGGGTGCATTTCCCACAATCCTCTTTGCCTATGGCGACCCTCTCACTCAACATGTCTTAACTAGGTCAACGCGCATATATAGGATCATATGAAGTAACCAGGCATATCTAAAACCCAATAAAATAGGACTGGGGCTCACAGACCAATGATCTAGATGCTGGATCAGGTCACACCGGGCGGGTTCTTCTGCAGGTTTAAATCCTTCATTCCTCCTAATCAGAAGAAAGAGGTTACACTGTATGAAAATGAAATTTACAGCAACTTTATTGTGTAGTGTAAATACCCTTGTGAAGAAGTACACTTCAACATACTTTGTGAGTAGATTATGAAAATAACACTTAAAGAATATTCTTAATTGCAAACCCAAAAATTTTAATTCTATTCACCCTCATGTCGTTCCAAACCTGTATGAGTTTCTTTCTTCTGTCAAACATAAAAGAAGATGATTTGAAGAATATTGGTAAGCAAACAGTTGATAACATTGCTAATGTTATATTTAATGTTAGTTTTATTTACAGACACATAATTGCATGCTATTTACAATAAAAAAAATGCAGGCCTATGATAGTATGTATAAAATGTATAATAGTTTTTTTTATATTTAATTCTATATTAAATATATATTTATATTAAATGCTGTTAGTTTACTTTTTTAACCCACTTAAGGACTTAATTATAATTAATATAATTTCACAATTGAAAGATATTGTCTTTGAAATATGGTTAAAGTGTACAGCCGAATATACTGACAAGCATTTATGGTAATTGAAAATATACTTTACATTTACATTTACATTTATTCATTTAGCTGACGCTTTTATCCAAATGCAATTTTAATGCAATTTCTATTAAAATTGGTATGTCATGTATTTATTTGTAATTATGAAGTTGCAATTTAAAACTTTAGCTATATCTAATATAACACTGACACTACAGTTGACATTAAGATCAAGTAATTAATTTTAGTAATTAATTAGTTCATTTAGTAATTAAAAGTAATATCAGTTATTTTCAAAAATGTACATGTGCTTTAATTTCATGTGCATAGTTTAGTCAGCACATCAAAATAAGTGTACCTTAAAGCACAACAAAAAATTAAAACAATGTTTTAAAATGTACTTTAAAATAAAACATAATATGACACTTAAAGTGCACTTAAGTGTACTTAAGTGTGTTAAAACATAGTCATGTTTATTTGCTTTAGTACACCTAACTTCACTTAAGTTCAATTAAGTGGCCTTTTATTTAATTAATATTATATTACAAGCATACTACAAGTGCATATTCAATATAATTAAGCACACTTCTTTTTACAAGTGGAAATATACTCAATTCAATGTTGGTGGTGTTTTAGCTGGGATAAGTCTATCACTAGTATCACTATCAGTTTAGCATGTGCAATGGTTTGGTTGTTATTTAGTCAACCAGCTAATTCCAGACAGTTGCTAGTAGAAACCAATATGAAGAATAATTGAATGTTGAAATGTCTATTTTTAACCCTTCACATCATCATCTTCAGATATTTCACAGATACTTGATGGCTGAGGTTCAAATCATGTTCTGGTCATTTTATTATTAACAATTTCCTCCAAAGCCATTACGTCCTATTTTCATTGGTTTGGTAATATGTGAGTGATATAAACCAGCTACAAAGATAGTAAGAAGACACAGAAGGCTTGTGAATTCCATTGCATCTGAATGTAGGAGGCGGTAATACACACTGACAGATCTAGAACAGTATGAATGGGGGATAGAGAGACGTGGAGTGAGAATGACAGAGGGATGCAGGGAAATCAAGGGATATGTTGCTCCTGCTGTTTTCTCTGGTGCTGTGAACTAGATGGGCCGGCATCATCATTAAACGCTGACTGTGAAACGACTGTTCCTTCTGATCAGCAGAATCACAGGCCTGTTCAGAGAGGAGGAGCTTACTCAATAATACTATATGCAGTATGCACTGTGCAGGCTTTGTGAATGCATTATGCATTAAACATTTTAAACACAGCTTTGTTGGTGCATGCCCTCATAAGTGCTATGAGCACATGCACTCTTATGCTCACAAAGGCTGTATTTATTTGATAAAAAAATCAGTAAAAACTAATATTGTGAAATATTATTACAATTCAAAATAACTGATTTTTTATTTGAATATATTTATAACTTTTTTACATTTATATAATGTAAATATATAATTTGTAATATTTCAAAATTATAATTAATATATAATTTATTCCTGTGACGGATCAGGATCATTACTTCAGTCTTCTTCAGTTTCACGTGATCCTTCAGAAATCATTCTAATATGCTGCTTTGCTCAAGTAACATTTTTTATTATTATTAATGTTGAAAATTTTTGCCCTGATTTATATTTTTTAGGGGTTTTTTTCTGAATTATTTGATGAATAGAAAGTTCAAAAGGACAGCATTTATTTGAAATAACATTATAAATGTGCTTTACTGCCACTTTTGATCAATTTACTGCATCCTTGCTGAGTGGATATAGGTGTTAATTTATTTTACTGTAGTTTTTTTTTTTTTTTCACCGGTCCAGCTGCATGCAAAGTTAAAATAACACAGAAACAAAACTGATTTAAATTTGCATAGCAAATACTGATTTTACTTTGACTTTGCAGAATTGTAAGGTTAATTTAGTTTTATTTACATACATTTTTTTCAAGCTTAAATAAGTGTATATATTTATAGCCCACTGACTGTTCAACAAATATTTTTTTTAATAGCTGATGCTGATATGTATATCAGAATTCTATCCTGCTTATTTTAAATTTCTTTAATTTCTTAACATCAAACTTAAAACCAATTAAGGATGACCATAAACTGCATTGGTTCAACTGCTGGTCCATATATTTGTCTGAACAATAAAATTGATTGAAATTTGTTTACTAAACACTGATTTTATTATACAAATTGGTATAATTTAATTTCATTATTTGCATTTGAGAGAATTGTTTCGTTCACCCTGCTGTCTGTCTGAATCTGAACAGACCTCTGACCAATTTCTGGCTTGTGAACTTGCGACCCACCACTTTTTAAAGAGTGGCCTGTTTCTTCCTCATTCTGTCTCTGTCAGAATGTGATGAGATGTTTTGTGGCATGATGATGATGATGCCAGTTTTTTAGCCTGTGGGTGATTATTTATTTTTTAAATCCTATTATTGCTTTTATTTGGACATTGGATGCATTAGATGGAGTGAGAGAGAGTGGATGTGTGTGTGTTTTCATGTATGTCACCCTGTTCAATTTAAAAAAAAGTGTGTTCCATAGTTCTTGTTTGCTATAAAGTTTGACCTGTGTTTGACCCAATCCACACATTACTGTGCCCTTACAACACACAGCCTTCTCGAGGGTTGTAAAATGGCTTTAGAGTTCAGGGTTAGGTTGAGTGCTTTCCATAGCGTTTACGACACTCAGGCTTTTAGAAGACCTTTCCGTGACCCCGACACTCAACTGCCCCCCCTACAGTTCAGCAGCACTTCTGAGAAACCAACATATGTCAAGAAGATTAGCCGATTCATTTCTGTGAATCAGTTCATTTGGGTGCTTAAAGCTATCGTGGATTCATTTAGGCAATCATTGCAAAGTCCCTGTATGGGATTGTACATATTCCTGGAAATTTCGACTACTGTTTGTTTGGATATCAGTTCAACTGTGAGGCCATGTAATATTGTTTGAATATAGATTGCATTCAATCGTCTCTGTTTCTATGTTTCCCATCCCCCTTCCTGCCAGCTCTGTGTCTCTTCGGTTTGTAGTGAAATCTGGGTCACGCCGCATGATGCTGTAAGTCATCTCAAACGCACAGTGAGACTGCAGAAGATTCCTGGCATTCGCGTATGTCACTTTATTATAATAATCCTGCTGTCTGTTGCGCTGAGATTTAGATAAGAACTTTTAGAAGTTTATTTAACTTTATAAGTTTGTGATTAGAATGATTTCAGCAGCTCACTAAACTCAGATTAACCTACTATCAGACATAAAAAATGTGTCATGATTTTTTTTTCCTTTTCTTAATATTAACCGAAAAGGTTATTTATTTTGTCAGATTACATTGGCGCACATATTTATATCCCAGTGTCTGATGCTTAGTGCTTCGGGGTTTTTTATAACAGATAAATATATTTTTTCTGATATACATATCAATGTATTTATATATTAAACCTATTTATCTTTTCATTGTATTAAAATATCGTAAGATGTATTATTTGTGATATTTTTTTGATTTTATTCATATTTGTTTAAATAATGTATTAAAATATCAAAATAATATATTTTATTGCTTTGATATATTTTACATTTTCTCATATCTTAAATAGAATTTTATTTTATTTTAATAATATTTATGTTTTATTTTCTTTAAATTTCATTTTATTTTTTGTGTATTACAATATCATGAAATAATGTATTTTAATGTACTTCTCATTTTATTTAATATATTTTAATGTTATTTCATTTATTTTTACATTTTAAGATTTTTATTTTATTTAATATAACTATTTTATTTTATTTTAATAATGCATTAAAATAACATTAAATACATTGTATTACTGCTATGTTTAGATTTTCTTGAAATTCATTTTAATTTAATTTTTAATAATGTATAAATAACATTAAGTAATATATTTTGTACTATATACTATTTTATTTTATTATTTTATTACATTTTTAGATTGTATTTTATTTTATTAATGAATTAATTTATTTATAAAATTAACATTCATGTATTTATTTATTTCGTTAATAAAATTTTTAGATTTTAATTAAGGTATTATTAATATTTATTAGATTATTCATGTTTTACTATACATCTGGTCACCAAAGGTCGGCAAAACCTCCCACATAAACATTTACCTTTCTACATGAAGACATAGCATTGATTTTGTATTGCTTTTATACAAAGCTGATAGTACTACTTACTATGGACACTGATAATTTGTCCCCAATACTTAAGAAATGTAAACTTCAGTAGGAAAAACGAGGCCTCACTCTTTAATTTGCATGTAATTAAATTACATCTTTCTGTCTTTCTCTGTAGAGAATGGCGGTGAGCGCTGGTGTCTGATCTGCGGTGACCGGGCGTCCGGGCTGCACTATGGCATCATTTCCTGTGAGGGCTGTAAGGGCTTCTTCAAACGCAGTATCTGCAACAAGCGCATCTACCACTGCAACAGAGACAAGAACTGCCAGATGTCCCGCAAACAGCGCAACCGCTGTCAGTACTGCAGACTGCAGAAGTGCCTTCAGATGGGAATGAACCGCAAGGGTGAGCCAGACACACACACAAACACACACAGACACACAAACAAACACACACACACACACACACACACAGACACACAAACAAACACACACAAACAAACACACACACACACAAACACACACAAACAAACAAACACAAACACACACACACACACACAAACAAACACACACACACACACACACACACACAGGTGATGATGATTCAAACCAGCAGATTTGGTCCTGATTAAATCCAGCATGTTTACATACAGACCTGTGCTTCAGAAACGCAGTGACAAAACCGGTTTAAATCAAGGTTATTATTATTTATTATTCAAATGAAAATTAGAACAACAATTAAAAAAATGATTAACTAAAATATGTTATAAATTAATAGCATATATGAATATTACAATAATGTAATATATATAATAATGTAATATAACATTGATTTCAAATTCTGATTTATTCTAAAAATAGTATAATTTATATATAAATGAAAATGTTATTTTGTTAAAATCATCATCATCCTTGTCTAAAAGAAAATAAAAATAACCATGATTTATTTTTAGTTTAAGTTTTTGATAAAAAATATTATAAGACCATAAAACTTTAAAACTTGGCTATTAATCAGCTAAGACATCCTTTAATCTTTTTCTTTGGCCTTGTTTTATCTGAACTTTACCTGTGTTATTTTTCTTTTCCTCCTGTTTTGCACACATCCATTCAGAATTACAATTTCACCCTAATTATGCAGCACATGTCTTCTGTGTAAACACAAAAACAGAATGTTCGAGGATTATGCACTTTTTAATATGTATTTACCTCTTAACTCGATCCCTCTCATCTGCTCTTTGATGCTGTTTCATTAGAAGCAGATATCTGATTTTTCTATTATGTAAATGAAGAGATATAGATCAGGGTTTGATTGGGCATGCCTGAAGAAAAATGCACAGAAATCAGATCTGGGTCAGATCCAGAAGATCTGGGTTGCGACGCTGATAACAGATTTCTTGATCCACAGCATGATGTCCCTCTCTGTCTATTTCTTTGGGCAAAACTCTCTCACACACATAAACATTAAAATAATTTACCATTTCTATTTAGCCTATAGCAAACACTGTTGATGTACTTGCCTGTGGTCTGCACCAGAGGGAGCTGTTGGTCTTTATTGCTTTATCAGACAACAACTTAACAATATTTTATTTGCAATACTAGCAACCTGCTTTTATACTGTAGAATGTGGTTAATTTTTAATCAATTTTATATAATATATATATTATTGGCAATCCCATCGAGAAATCAGTCAAGAATGAGACAAAGAAAAATCTTTGTATTTAACCAAATTGAACATATAAGGACATACTGAGTGAATTGCATTTTTGGATGTAATATTTATGCTGTGCTCTCTTTTCACATTTTGGCAAATGATAACAAATCTTCCAGGTTTTTAGTACAAAATTGCTATTCACAGTAAATGAATATTGTAGAAAGAGTATTTGTAGGATGGAAGTATGCAGTTCAAAACATAACATTTGTATCTCTCTTTCAGCAATCAGAGAGGACGGGATGCCAGGAGGGAGGAATAAAATGATTGGACCTGTACAGGTAAGACAGTTCTGTTGTTTTTTTTTTGTTTTTTTTTTTTTACGTAGATATTGTTTGAGGACAAATTAGTCCCCAGAAGTTAGCTAAATCTGACAAAACCTCCTTTTTGGAGTGTCCATATTTCATTTGTATGCTTTAAAAATAGTCTTTTTCCTTATATATATATATAAAAAAAACCTAAATGTGATTTTGTTAACCTTATGTGTGAAACTCAACTGTTTTCTGCAATTCTCCAGCTGTGGTGGAGAGTCTTTAGCCACTCAAACGCTCCTCCTCACCGTGCTTTAGGACGATATAGACACATGTCCTCTTCCAGGCAGTTTCGTAACATTTTATGTTGATTGGAAATTCTTAATTATTGGCCTGATGGTGGAAATGGGAATTTTCACTGCTCTAGCTTTTTTCTTAAAGCCACTTCACTAATTTGTGAAGCTCAATTATCTTTTGCTGCACATCAGAAATATATTTGTTGGTTTTTCTCATTGTGATGGATGATTAAGGGAATTTGGGCTTTGTTTTCCCTCCTATTTATATTTCTGTGAAACAGGAAGCTATGGCTGGATAATTTCATGTTCATAATCACCCTGGAGTGCTCAAAATTGTGAATATGAATGGGAATATACTTCAAAGATATTTTACTCATAAGAATTTCTAGGGGTACCAATATTTGTGTCCAACGAGGATTTGAGAAAAACATTTATTTCATAATGATATTTCCCCCCATTTTAAATCCTTATTATCCAATGAAAGCTTAGATTTTTGTGATTTAAAAAAAAATAAAAGATCAAAAGGATTAACAATGCAGATTAATTTTCACAGCCTTCTTTGATCATATTTACCAAGGGTGCCGATATAATGTTTTTATTCAGCAAAGGCCACACTAAATTGATCAAAAGTGACTAACGTTTTTAATTTTAAAAAAGATTTCTATCTCAAATAAATCTTTTTTAATTTTCAAATAATCAAAAATCCTGAAAAAAATTCACGGGGTCAACAAAAGTTGAACAACTATTTTCAACATTGATAATAGAAATGTTTCTTGAGCAGCAAATGAGCATATTAGAATGATTTCTGAAGGATCATGTGACACTGAAGACTGGAGTAATGATGCTGAAAATTCAGTTTTGCATCACAGGAATAAATTACCTTTTAAGGTATATTCAAATAGAAACATTTTAAATTGTAATAATATTTCACAACATTGCTGTATTTTTAAATCAATTGACTGTCTTTTTGATCAAATAAAAGCAGCCTCAGTGAGCATAAGAGATTTCTTTTAAAAACATTTTTAAAATCCTACCAAACCTGTAGTGTATAGATTGAATTGATTGAATTGTTCATACTACTTCACACAATCTCTGCACATTCCTGCAGAATTTAACCTTAAGTGCTTCTTGCCGCTGGGTACTATAGCTCGCGTCTCATTTTTGTGTTTCCTCTAAGAGCTGAGGGAGATTGTGAAGGCCACAAATGGAGGAGATCAATTGTTCTTTGATACAAACAGAAACCCTCTCCTTCTCTCTCCCTTTCTCTCTCTTTCTTAAAAGCATGTATATAGCATATAATATGTAGACTGTAGAGCATGAGACTGAGATGCATAGTGTGTGTGTCTCTGTGGCCTTGTTATATGCACTGAAATGTTTAGTTGGATTGTCGCCGTCTCTCAGGCATTAGTTTACATCTTGCGCAGTTTAAAACCACAATCGACAGATAACAATTGAGGATGGGCACAAGAGAAGCAAAAGCTTGTTCTGACCTGAGTGCCTATCCAGACACACCTGTTGCTATTGATTTTGTCTATTATTGTCAGACTTAAAACATACAAAAAAAATCTGTACGAGTACATGAGTTCTCATCAGCAATTTCAGCTTTATTCACAACAAACCACTCCACTACTTATCAATCTCAATCCTTTATTTCCCGGAAACATTCACATCACTGATTTTCTCCATTTAGGGGAAGTCGTGGCCTAATGGTTAGAGAGTCGGACTAGTAATCGAAAGGTTGCGAGTTCGAGCCCCCGGCCGGCAGGAATTGTAGGTGGGGGGAGGGAATGTCCAGCGCTCTCTCCACCCTTAATACCACGACTGAGGTGCCCTTGAGCAAGGCACCGAACCCCCAATTGCTCCCCGGGCGCTGCAGCATGGCTGCCCACTGCTCCGGGTGTGTGTTCACGGTGTGTGTGTGTGTGTGTGGATTTGTTCACTACTCACTGCTGTGTGTGTGCACTTGGATGGGTTAAACGCAGAGCACCAATTTCGAGTATGGGTCACCATACTTGACAATACGTCACGACTTTACTTCTCTCTGCATAGATCTCACTGGAGGAGATCGAACGAATCATGTCTGGCCAGGAGTTTAAAGAAGGAGCTGAACTATCAGATTCGTGGAGCCACGGCTACAGTCGCCACAGTTCACCTGGCAACAGTATCTCCGAGGGCGGCCAGACCTTATCTCTCTCCACGCTGTCAAACAGGTGTGAGCCGAATGAGATGTTCGAATCCGTTTCCACACGGACGCGCTGACCTGCGCCTGTCCTTTTCATGTGCAGGGACAAATGGCTTTGATTAAATTGAATTAGGAGATGTTTGTGTAATGGAACGAACCAGATACTAAAAATAGCAAAAAGTGGAAAAATGATAAAGAAATGCTCAAAATTGATGCTGTGTATAGTTCTTAATTAATGGATTTATTGTGCATGATATTGTGAAGACAGTTTTTTATTTATTTTTTTAATCTTTCATTGTGGAATGACCACATGCTATAACAAATGTGAGCAAAGAGTTGAAACTAAATTGGTGCTATTCATATTTTTGTATTAATTTATTGTGCATGTCATTGTAAAGACAAAAATGTTTGTTTTTTCCATAATCTTTCAAAAAAAAATAATATTTGTGTTGTGCAACGAACCTCATGCTATAACAAACGTGAGCAAAGAGTAGAAACAAGATAAAGAAATGCTCAAAATTTATGCTATTTTTACTTTATATATATATATATATATATATATATATATATATATATATATATATATATATTTTTTTTTTTTTTTTTTTTTTTTATGTATTTTGCATGTTATTCCAAAGGCAACATTTTTTTTTTTGCATAATCTTTCATAAAAATGTAATATTAGTGTTATTAAAAAATCACATACTACCACAACATTAGCAGTCGAAACGACAAAGAAACACTCAATTTATTCTATTTTAATTCATTTTCACAAAGAAAAAAATGTTTGTTTTCATCATTTTTAATTAAAATGAAACAACTTTTTTCCAACAGTCTTTCTTCAGTCTTTTCCATAAATAGACACGTTTCACTATCTGGTCAGTTCCAAATGCATAAAATTCATAGATAAAATGTATTTTTTTGCACTTTTAAACATGTGACTTTGTGGGAATATGTGAGAATCGAAATGGGTTGCAAATCCATGATATTATTATTATTAAGTCAATGTTATTATTATTAAGATATTATTGTTAACTAAAAAAAATATTATTTTAAATAAAGGTTAATTGAGATAAAATATTGAAAACTTAAAACTATTTTATTTCATCTAATTGTCAAGGCAACATTTCCCATTTTTGTTTAGTTTAAGTAGAGGTTCTAAAATAACGAAAAACTAATAAATTAATTTAAAACTTAATATTATATAGACATATTTTTAAAATAAAAGCTAAAAGGATGCAATAAAGTTAGTAAACTTAAAAAAAATTAAAAAATAGATTAAAAATAAAATCAAGAACTACTACTAAAATGACTGTTGGAAATGCTATTTCATGTTGATTTTTGGCTTTATATCAAATTCCATTTATGCTAAGATTGCTTTTGTATATATGGCATGTACAATGTAAAATTTCCTTTCTGGTTCTCTCTCTGCAGCCATTCTGTGGATGTGAGCACATACTCTGTGTCCTGTGGAGATCAGTGCAGCAGTCCTCAGCTAACACACTCTTTCCTGTTGTGTAAATATCCTGTACCGCCCTCTACTGGCAGCAGGCTGAAGCCGCAGTCACACACACTGACAGCCCAGCTGCTCCCTGCTGAAGACCCCACACCTCTCACTACACCCATGGTCATAGAAGAGGGGTAAGACACACACAGAATTAAATATCAAACATGAATTTTGTGTTGCATTTGACGTTTTCAAAAGGGACATGTTTAAGTCTAGACAATATATTGCATATTTAAAATAAATTTGTGGTGGGTTTTTTTAAAAGAAGCAATATTGTGGGTATTTACACTCTTACTTGACCGTTAAGTGTCCAAAAGTCTGTGTTAGCTGTAGGTTTAATGGTCCAGATCTGAAAAACTATGGCACCATTTTTATGTAAATGTAACATGGGAGCTTGTCTTGAAAACGCACCTGACCTTGAGCTAAATGCTGATATATTTTTAGTTATTTTTTAATGGGTGATATGACTTCTTTAGTTAGAGCTTACCAGAAAAATGTATCATATGTTAATTTAAATATGTTTTGGGTTTGCTTGGTCATTATTTTGTGTTTATGTAATCAAGCCTTAGATGCAGACATGGAAATAAAAATAAATAACTACTACTACTAATGGATGATCCGAAGAGTGAAACTGAAAATAAAAGCAATATTTATCCCTCATAAAGGCAATAAATTTTTCTTATTTAATTTTTTTGTACTTGCTAATTAAGGGTTACTAGAATAATTTATTTTAAAGCTTGGTATGTTTAATTTATTTCAGTGAATCATGTTTTAATTAATTGTTCAACACACAAATTCATTGTGTGATTTGCTTGCATCATCATTTAAAAATATTCCCAGGAGCACCTGGATGGCTTTTTTTATCTTTAAAAACATTTTATCATTTAAAAAAATTTAAAATAACTGTTTTCTAATAAACTATCATTTATAATGCATTTTATTCCTGTGATATACAGCTGAATTTTCAGCATTTCCAGTCTTCAGTGTCATCTTTATAATGTGCTGATTTGCTGCTCACATTTAAATTTTATAAACCTTTGTGATATTTAATAATATAATCCTATTTGTTTATCTATAACATTGCTATATTACTCATCCCTAAACATATTCGCAAAGGAGGATTTACATTGCTCTTTACTGTGTCAAACCAGCCTGTTCAAGTCTAAGGTTCTCTCTCTCTGACGTTTGTTAAGGTATAATGTGACTCAGTCGGAGCTGTTGGCTCTGCTCTGTCGTATAGCAGATGAGCTGTTATTCAGACAGATAGTCTGGCTGAAGCGTTTACCCTTCTACAGCGATCTGTCCATCAAAGACTGCACTCGTTTACTGGGGGCTTCCTGGCATCAGCTCATCCTGCTCTCCTCGCTCACGGTGCACAGCGGACAGATACTGGGAGAACTGGCCAACATCACACACCAGTACACACCGTCCAGTCAGACACTACAGGGGTATGAACGATAATGACCAGTTGGGCACAGTAACTCCGCCCACCTTGAAATCTCATTGGTCCAAAATCTTTATGAATGTATGCATGTGTGTATGCAGGTTTGGTGAGGATGCTATGGAGGTCATGGAGAGTTTAAATTTTCTCTTTCGTAAGTTTCATCAACTAAATATCAGCAATGAGGAGTACAGCTGCTTAAAGACCATCACCCTGCTCAATCAAGGTAATACACACATACACTAACTTTGAGATCTTTGTGGCCATAGCAGATGTGTGTAATTTGAGTGTGTGTGTGTTGCAGATATGGCAGGTTTGTGCAACACATCCACGCTGGAACAGTTAAGTGAACGTTACTGGTCCGTGTGTCGGGACCTGACAGAACGACTCCACCCTCGCCAACGCAAACGCTTCTCTGAAATCATCACCTGCCTTTCTGAAATACGCCACACCTCAGGTGTGTATCTGTATCATTTTTTAAAGAAATTATAAACAGAGTAATAGAGTAATATATAATTGGAAATTAATACTTTTATTCAGCAAGAATGCATTAAATTGATCAAAAGTGACAGTAAAGAGTCACAAAAGATTTCTATTTAAAATAAATGCTTTTCTTTTCAACTTTTATTCATGAACAAAGTCTGAAACAAATATATCATGGTTTCCACCAAAAAAAATGTTTAGTTAATGTTTTCAACATTTAGTATTCTCAGCTTTGCATCACAGAAATAAATGACATTTTAAAATATATTCAAATAGAAAATTTATTTTAAACGGCAATAATATTCCACAATATTACTATTTCTGCTCAAATAAATGCAGCCTTTGTGAGCTTATGAAACTTTTTTCAAAACCATTAAAAATCTTACAAAAAAAGCCCATTTTGTTCCAAATCTTTTTGACTCTCACTGGCACTCAAATGAAGATGTCCACTGCTTATTTCCAGCATTTAGTTGAAAACCTAAAAACAGCTCAAAAACATTTTAGCCTCAAATTAGTTTCATTGCAGCACAGTATTTCAGATTTGGTGTGAAGTATTTCATAGATATGCATTATTTTCTTTTAAAATCTCGTCGCGCATCTATTTCATGATGCTGTTTGAATTTGCAGCAGTTAGCCAATCAAAATGTACCTCTGCTAATGACGTCATTATTGGTTACAGGTAAGATGATGGCCATTCCACTGGAGCTGCTCCCTCTGCTGTTTAAGGCGGTATTGTACTCATGCACAACCAATCAAAACCCCTGGCTAGCCAGCAGCTCCACCTCCAAGACATAAGCCACGCCTCCAACTAGCTGTTTTTATTTTTTTCCCCCAATGTATTTATTACATGACAAAGTTGAATGTAAAACTCTTGACAGATTTGTGTGTGATTTCAAAGTAGCGATCTACCAAATTAGATTTCAAGATGCCTGCAAAGATTACCTCAGGATCATGACTTTTGAAGGGAAAAAAAACGATTTAATGATCAAAATGAAAAGAAAACATACTGAAATGAACACACTGCAATCCATTGTTGAATTATGCAGCCTCTAGCTATGATATGAAATGTCCTTGTGTTGCAGGATGTCACTGATAAAATATGCCTGATAAAATAGTGAAGATGCCAAGGTGCTGAATTTCATTCAAAAAACAATGTTTCTTATTGAGATGATAGCTACATTTGAGCTATAGGGATTTAAATAGTCAAAATGATCATCACAAGTTTGAGTCCCAAAGCTGAGTGTGCCACAATGTACGTGCTGTTGACCATAATTTTTTCAGGATGGAGACTTCCGGTAACGTTTGAGCCAGTCGCCGGGGTAACGAAATGCAATAAGCACACTCTTTATCCCAGGTGTGTGTGTGTGTGTGTTACATGTGTAATTTCCTCTTATGTGTCTTCAAGGAAGTGTGAATGTTCGAACAGGGTTTATGTGTTTGTATTTTGCCATAGTTTTGTTGGAAACGTTATTCCTCCTTTTAATGATTTGTTCATTTTTACTCCTGTTTTTGAACATGTTATTATGTGTTTGAACTGTTACCAGAGGAGCCATTTCTCAGGAAGGCTGTTTGACCAGATGAGGGTTGAGTTTGATGGAGCATTCCACATATTACTAAACATTGGAAGAATTTTATGTGGTTTTAACCTTCCATTCCTTCTTTGAAAGTTTACATATCTTTTTTTGCTGCAGCGCAGACAATGAGAGGGTAGAATATAGCGGCGCTCTTACGGATCGCATGCGAGGGTCGCTCTGAAGAAGGGGGGTAATCATTTTCTTTGTGCACGCCATGATTCTCTCTGTTTTGTTACCATCTGAGGCCTTGAAGTGCCTGTGTAGTTGATGACATAAAGACCGGGCGGCAAGCAGACTGTGATGCTCAGCTGTTTGTCTTTCTGTTGACATTCATTGTTCAGCATGGTATTTTTCTTCTCTGCATTTGAATGTTTACAGCATTTAAAATTACATTGTACTTATTTGCGTTTCATAAAAAGGCCTGATAAACATATCTCTGTGTGTTGATTTATCATCAGTGTTTGGTCTTCTCTACAGTGCTCTACGTTCTTGTGTTTTCCTGGTTCTGTGGCCTTGCAGATCTAAAGTAGCATGCTTTATGACTGTTTTTAGTCAATATGTATTCAGTTTAAGGACATCTGTGTGCTAAACATTGACAAATTTCACTAGTCGATATATACAACACATTATTTACATTGATTCTTTCCTGGCAAAACAGGTCAAAATTATTGATGACTCATCCTGCACCACACAGATTTTTGTCCAATCAAATGCTCTCTAAAACAAGAATGTCCCTCCCCCAAAACCACCTCCAGTCAAATAACATCAAAACAAATGCTTATCACAGTTAAGGAAGACAGCGGGATTTCTTAAGATTTGTTTGAAGATTTGTAAAAAAAAAAAAAAAAAAAAAGGCGGGAAAATACTGCTTGTGTCAACTTTATGAACATACTACACTGTAAAAAAAAAAAAGTCGAGCCAACCTAAAATTAAGGCAACCAGCTTCAGCAGCTTTTTTTTAGGTTGGCTCGACTTTTTTTTTTTTTTTGCTGCGCTCCACTGTTGTATCATAATAAAAGGCAAAACACCAAGAATAAATCTTTTAAAAAAATAGTGTTGTGAATCACCTCATAGCTGGTTGGTTCGGTTGGGAAAAATACCAGAGCCAAGGCTGCTGAAAATGTGGGCAGGCAGTTGCACTCTATTAGCATCGAAGTGAAGTTATATTTGCGTATATAAAGGGAATAGTAGATACATTTATGTGGCTAAATACCCTGATGGACAGAGATCCAATCAATTAAAATGCATGAAGTCTGATCTCTGATACCTCTGATTTCCTTAGAACTAGATATGGGTCTGATTTATCTGACCTCTTATATTATCGTCATGAATTGAGAATGAAGCCTAAGGAAAATTACAGGAAGACTGGCCATTGAGAGAGAAAAAAGTAAACTGTGTAAATCTCAGATGTCAAAACTTGCAGAGTTGCCTTTAGGTGCTGAATATAGAAGCATGTCTTTGTCTCTTTTTGACTTGTGAGCAGAATTTTTGAGTGTCCACTTGAACTAATTTAGATGCCCATGACCTTGTTCACTTTTCATTGGGTTTTCTTTCCTCTGTCTCTCTCTCTCCTTTTCTCCTACAATCTGTTATGATTGAGTAGTTTGGCAAAACCGAACAATACAACATATTTAGCAAACTTAGAGAGTCAGATATCCTGAATCATCATAATATGTGAGTTTAAAGAGAAGATCCTGTTTCCTGTGTCAGGCTCCGCCTCTTCCTGTGGGAGTGAAGAAATTGCACTCCCATATAGCAATAGCACAACTCTCCTTCTCTTCCTACTTCTCTCACTTATACTTATCTCTCTCACTCCATTCTTAAAACTGATTTCCTACATCCTCTCATTTTGGTGACTGATTCTCTCAGACGAGCAATCACATCTTTTTCCTTTCCTTCCACAACTAGCCTACATAGCAGTTTCGTATCTTAAAAATATATTAAATTGATTGAGTCCCTGTAATTTTGTAAATATAATGCAAAAATATATATTTTTTAAATATATTTAAATATCCCTCATATAGGCTAGCTCAATGGAGCAGTAGCTAGCCTAGCCTAAATAAAATTCATCTCTTTTTCATTTTGAAAGGACAAACGTGCTTACATCGGGTAATTGTGTATGGGTAAATGAAGATGTTTGCATTAACTGCTTGATCCCTTTACATGGATGTTGTTTCTTTTTCATGGTGACTTCTCTTGCGAAATAAGCGCGCGGCATTCAATATTTGCACTTTTCATGACAACAACGGTCCCAGAGCAACACACTCCGTTGTTCCGTACATTGTGAGAGCTAGTAATGACAACATTGACAGGCCAAATATTAACAGTTAGCCTAAATGTTTCCAAATGTTAGTTTGACGCACATGCATAAATTAAAACGATAGTTTAGTAGGCCTAGTTTTTTTCCTCCTAAGGTTGTGTTAAAACGTTCAGTTTTAGATAGCTTATAAAATCTATAGTTATCTAGCCAAGCGTGAATGCGTCTCTATGGTTGTTGTCAATAGCTTGTTGTTTGATGAATGAAAATGCAGAGCTTCTTCCAGTATCCAATATAAACGTTAATTATGTTTTTGAAAAGACTTTAACAACTAATTGTTTCCTCAACGGGCATTGTATTTGCAACTTATTTCAAATCTTACCCCTAATATTTTAATATGTGATTCTGCTTCATCCATAGCTAGAGAAGGAACCGTTTTGGTGGCAAAATATGATGTTGCTGACTGCCACAAAAATAAAATATATTCCTACAGTTGGCCAACTGCTATACATTTTAGCAGAATAAATCATTCTTCCTCTAGTTATTAACAAAAAAACTATTTATTGAACATTAATGAACACGATATTGCCTTTGCTGACAGTTTTGTGGCAATAGATTATTCACTCTGTGAGTTACAATGATTTTTACTACATAGAAGGCTTTTAATTAACCACAGTATACATCAACACATGGCCTCTTATGGCTTATTGCTTTAGTCTACTGTACAGGGAACCAGAACAGCTCATTTGACGTCATTAAACGTCTTTCTTTCATAAATAAGACATTTTTGTCATCTGTGTTAAACCTGTGTATGCACTATGCAGTCACACAGGTTCACTCTGACGTATCTGAGCTGAGCGTTCGAAATACTCCTGATGGCTCAGATAAGAAACTAAAACACACAGAGACCTTCAAACACTAAACACTCCTGATACACACACAGTAATAATAAGGCCCCCAGTCAGAGTTAGTTATATGGCTTGCTGTTTTTTGTACGTGAATTACAGCGTTTGAAATAATCTGTGTAACATGCTCAAGGTTTCGAGGGTCTCTGGGTGAAGCATCTTTACGTCATTGCAGCACAGAGCTCAGGGCCGATGGCAATGCCCAATGCCACACTCACAAACACACACCCCGGAAATCTATCTATCTATCTATCTATCTATCTATCTAATCTTCTACAAACGACGTGGAAACTTTAAATGTCTTTATTAAAATCCTGACTTCAATAGGTTACATAAACAAAACCAAGGAATTTATAAAGGTCAGATCGAATATTCAGTTTTCACTCTGTGTATTACTGAACAAACGGAATTCTTTGAATATAGAAGAAAGCATCATTCTTTCAAATTATGACGCATACATGATGGACAGACACAATCCTGCTGTTATAGACCTACATACTTAACACACTTGACATGTATAAGGGGAAAAGCTCAATAAACAGTATTTGCTTTCATACAGGCCACACTTTACATCTTACGTGCACTCCGTTAAAAGTGAGATTAGTTAATTGACGCTTGTATAAAAATTATCAGTCCTAACCTGGTTGTCATGGTGCACACACGAGGGAGGAACCAGGAACACGCAGACGAGGATATAAACTCAAATAACAGACTTTAATCATGGCAGGACAAGGCAAGGCAGACATCAACAGGAACACCGGGGAGTAGCGAGTAGACCAGACGAAGTTTAACTTAACAGACAGGACTAATATGCACAGGTAAATCATAGATAACGAGACGAACACGGCTAGACAAGAATTAACTAATGATTACGCTTAACAAGGACAGGAAACAAACCAAATAAGGAAACATAAGGCGGGAACATATGACACACACGACAGAACCCTGACACTGGTATATAATGGTTTACTAAACACTAGTATGCTTGTGTGTTGAAGTGTAAGAAAATGTCTCAACATGGGGTGTGTGTGTGTGTGTGTGTGAGTGTGAGTGTGTGTGTGTGTGTGTGTGTGTGTGTGTGTGTGTGTGTGTGTGTGCGCATGTTTATGTGGTTTATGAGGACACAAATTTGTATAATGACATGGGTATGACAGAGGTATTACAATATGAAGGTTGTTTATGAGGACACTGCCTATGCCCCCGTAATTCAAAAGGCTTAAAAAACATACTAAATGGTGTTTTTTTTTTTTTATCTAAAAATGCACAAAGTCTCCTGTGAGGGCTAAGTTTAGGTGTAGGGTTGGTGTAGGGCAATAGCACACACAGTTTGTTCAGTATAAAAACCATTACGCCTATGGAGAGTCCCCATAAACCACAAAAACCAACGTGTGTGTGTGTGTGTGTGTGTGTGTGTGTGTGTGTGTGTGTGTGTGTGTGTGTGTGTGTGTGTGTGTGTGTGAACATGCTGGTCTCTCCTCTTATCTGTCCTTCACCCACACACGCTTTCTCTACACCACACTTCTGAAGACTGAAGATTGTTTCTCAAATACACACTTATACATGTCAAGTGTGTTAAGTATGTAGGTCTATAACAGCAGGATTGTGTCTGTCCATCATGTATGCGTCATAATTTGAAAGAATGATGCTTTCTTTTATATTCAAAGAATTCCGTTTGTTCAGTAATACACAGAGTGAAAACTGAATATTCGATCTGACCTTTATAAATTCCTTGGTTTTGTTTATGTAACCTATTGAAGTCAGGTTAATTCACACACAATGAATAACATTTTTGACTTGAATAAAGACATTTAGAGTTTCCACATCGTTTGTAGAAGATTAGATAGATATATAGATAGATAGATAGATAGATAGATAGATAGATAGATAGATAGATAGATAGATAGATAGATATTTGTATGCACTAAACACTATAGAAAATTAATTATGACATTTTTGGTTCTATATCAAATTATAATGTGCCAAACACAATAATGTAGAATTATAATGACTTTATCGCATATACAATTATACTAATATAATAATATCGTTTATAATTATATAAATATATATATATATATATATATATATATATATATATGTATATACAGAATTTAGAATTTGATATATTCATTAAGAATAAAATAAATATTTAATACTTTTTTATATTTTAAAAAACGTTAAGAATTAATTACACCACCTTCAGCAAATGTTAGTACAGCGGTGATTTTTATTTATGCTGGGTTATTTTTTTCCATGTTTTGGGAGGGGGGTATATTTTGGCTGACAAAAGGAAGTCAAGAACAGGGAAACAAAGCTTAAGAATTTCAGGCCTAATTGAAACAATTAGCCCTGCTGTCAGATTCATGTGATGATTTCTATCAAACGCCGACATATGACCTGTTTTAGTTCGGATATTGTTCTGGCACTCACCCTCTGATCTGTGCTACTCAAATGTTTTCTAGAAGTGTATTAGGCTAATTAATATGCTAATGAGAAATTTAAGCGTGCCCGTCAGCTATTGTATTTATTGTGAGCAAACACATGTTCCACGTGCCTTTGATAGAGACTGAGAGCCCGAGGGAGTGCGCGCGCAAGAGAGGTCTCCAGCACCTCCGCACGTTGTTTTTCACCTTCTTTATTGATTAAGTAGCACAATGACTGATGGGAAATGCGCCGTATGGAGACACTCGTGTGCACGAGCCACAGAATGACAGATTCTTTTGTGCGTGTGTGCGCGGCTAGAAATCCAATACCGATTGCTTCATTAAAAGAAATTCAAAAGTTATTAATTTATGCTGTTAATGGCTGCGCAGGACTAATTGATGCAGTGTGAATACATGCAATTATACGGCTCTCTCTCTCTCTCTGTGTGTGTGTGTTTATACGTGATTCAAGAGATACTTTGACTGTCATATTAAAATGTCACTTTCTCTTTTGATAAATAATAAATATGATGAATTATAAATGTCATAATGTCAAGAAATGACTGATTCTGAGCTTTGATTTTCCTGACACCATCACTAGCCAACAAAATCCTCTTCCACAGATTAAATCAAAACATTTCACTTATGACCTTTTTTTTTTTTTTGCATTTGACTAAATTGCTAAACTTTTGAAAAATCAATATATGAACAGGTAAATTCTTGCTCACAGTGATTCAGTGATACTTTACAGCCTTTGAAATGGGTATCTATTTTTCGGTTTATTTTTTGTTGACGTGTTATTCTTCTATAGCTCGAAGAAGGAAACATTTACCGCCATCTATGTTTGTGATGAAGATGATGTTGGAAGACAATCATCAGTTGTTGGACAAATCAGATCTCAGTGGGGAAAAAAGTAGGCTATACGTAAAATAGTAGTTTATTTTTTTAATTTGGTCTATAAATTACGCGTTTTATAATAATGCATAAAATGAAGGTTCCATTAAGATGTGAAAGTGCTATATTTATGCAACTATTGTTATTTTTTTTATTCCTCACTCTCAGAAAAAAAGGTACAAAAGCTGTCACTGGGGCATTACGTCTACCTTTTCAAAAGGTACACTTTTGTACCTTTTTTAGGTGTGCATTAGTACATTAAAATGACATATTTTTACCTAAAGTGTAAATATTAGTATAGTGCATAATTATTAACCTAACTTTGAAAAGGTCCCGGCCCAGTGACAGCTTTTGTATTTTCTTAAAATAAAAATCGGCTATATATTAACAACAAAAGGTCAGTCGATTTGAAAGCAAAGCTGTGTTTATTTTTAATCATAAAATTCTCTGAAATGATTCAGAGTTTATTTGGAGCAATCGTTTGAAAAGTGATGTCTCCTCCCCATCCTCAGTACCTGTTGCAGATAGGCGCTTCTTCCTGTCGCTCATTGACTGTTGTGTGTGTGTGTGTGTGTGTGTGTGTGTGTGTGTGTGTGAATATGAGGGCATGTCTACTGTGTGAACGCACGAGGCCAAACACTAAAGAGCTGCTGCCCTCGCGCTGTCCTCGCACACATCACGCGGGTTTTTACCGGGGAAACTCTCACGATCGCGCGGTGTCGGGGCTCTGGTGATTAAATTCCTCGCGCAGAGATCAGCAGCACTGAAGCACCGCAGGGGAACAGAGAGTCACTGACAGGTAACGGTGCCTTTCACGCTAACATCACATGCTTTCGTTCCAGTCATTCCAAGCAGAGAATGATTATTCTATTAATAAACTTAGAATTGTATATACCACATAATTATGTTCATGACTGTGTTTGACAGGCTATATTTAACAAAATAATACAAATAGGCACATGGTAGTAGGCTATAGTTCTTAAATGACAACGCTGTAAGGTGATTGTCATTTACTCACAAAAATTGCAAGGCTAAAATTTCAACTATAATGTTTTTTTTCGAAATCTTTAAACGCGCTGAGATTTGTCAATGGCAGGAATGTAAATACCTACTTTTTGATACACACTGAAAAAAAATGGTGTAGAAAATTTTTTATTCAGAAATTGTTAGTTAATTTCACAAATGAATAAAGAAACGGCAAGTAATTTAACGCGAAATTTTGAAGTAGAAAGACTTGTATTTTCTTGTAAAACACTTTGTTGTATTTACAGCTTCTAAAAATAATGTTTATAGCGTAGCCTAGCTGTGAATGTATTTAATGTGATCATTTAAAGGCATTTTATAGAATTAGTTTTCATATGTTTCACTTTTCTTTTTTTTAAGGTTGCATCTAGCGTCAGCAAGGGTTTTACTATTTGGTGGATCAATATATATATATAGCCTATATATTTTTTTTCTCTCTCTCTTTTTATTTTTTATTATTGTTATTTCTGGAAAACCTTCGATGTTATAGTGCTTTTTAAATAACCCATAAAATCATCTTTAATGGCAAGAATCATATACAAGGTTTGCTGAGGCACTGAAGAAGCGCTGTGTTAATGTGTTTGTGCGCAGGCGCTCGGCGGGGCGGAATGGACTACAGTTATGATACGGACCTGGAAGAGTTGTGTCCGGTGTGTGGGGATAAAGTTTCTGGCTATCATTATGGTTTATTAACCTGCGAGAGCTGCAAGGTATTAAATCAGACGGTTTAAATATAGGCTACTGCATAATGTTTTCAGTTACCTAAACTCTGTCTAATGTGATGAAATTAATCTAAATTAACAGGTTTTAAGTATGAATCAATTGTTTAATTTAAATGTTTAATATAGGCTATTTAGCTATTTATCCTGAATATTTTAATAGGTCTATGACTGAATCAACCTGGCTATTAACAATGTGGCTGGTTTTAAGGGTCAGATCAAGTAGAAACACTTTAGCTGACAAATGCGCCTCATTAGACATTTTTTGTCGATATATTAGATATTAAATAAATACAATTTCGATGTTACAGTCACTGCGAACAAATCATTAGCCTGTTTATTAATTTTAAAGTCACTTTGCCCATTTTTCTATAGATAAATTATTCTATGGAATTTATTCTGTATCATTTTAAATATTTTTCTTCTTTTTTGTCGAATGGTAACATTATTTTCTCCCTCCATTTTAAAGGGTTTCTTTAAGAGGACCGTACAAAATAACAAACGGTACACATGTGCAGAGAGTCAGGACTGTAAGATCGATAAAACCCAGAGGAAACGGTGTCCGTTCTGCCGCTTCCAGAAATGTCTGAACGTCGGGATGCGGCTGGAAGGTGAGCGAAATATGCTTAAACTCATATTTAATCTCAAATTCAGTCCAGTATAGACAACTGCATAAATATGAAATTCATAAAGGATAATTGGATATCAAATAATAATAATGCAATTGAAAATATTTTCTTATAAAAATGATATTTTTCCTTTTTAGAGCTCTAATTCCTCGTACATTTTTTATCTTAACATTTATTATTCAAATCTGTATGTATATGGATGAAAGGCAATCTTTTGTAAGTCCTAATCGAACAATTGGCTAAAAAACGATTAAATCATATTCCGTAAAGCAGGTTGGTCTATTTAAAAAACGAATAAGAATTGAAATTGCATTGCAGCCGGTTGATTAGTTTCAGATGTAGATGTAGAATTAGAGAAAAAGACGAGAAAAAAATTAAACAGTGAAGAAAAAAAATCTCCGTTCTTGTTGCAAGGTCGCTATTATCTGCAGGCACCTTTGCCTTACCGGCTGCGCGCGCTTTGCCTCTGGATCAAGGTTAAGTATTCATTTAAGCACAGCTCTATTTTTAATCAGTCAGGCTATAGAGGTATTTTTAACTAGTTCGTGAGTTAATAGAAGGACGAATTTTAGAGAAACGACCAGAAGCAACATGTAACTGTTTGTAGAACACGATTAATTTCTTCTAAAATAAATATTCCAATTAGAACCAAAAACGGTTCTGGTACATACATACATTAGGAGAACCTCTTTCAGTTCCACAAGTATCTATTTATTATTTATTTAATTTGAGAAAAAACTCTACTTCAACCACTGATCTGATTTTTTTTATTTAGGTATTTAATTTCATATTATTATATATATATATATGTATGTATAATGTACATACACTTTATACTGAGCATGTATAAGACTGTTTTTATTATATTTTTTGGACAAATTAGATTAGATTATAATATATATATATTATACAGTAATTATAGAGTAATGTAAAAAGTACTATATAACTCTTTTTATAATACATTATATAATGCTTTTAAATATACATCAAATACAGAACATGTAGCCTAGGCCTACTGTATTTGATTTTTATTTAGATTGAGAATAATATTCAATTATAAAATACTTTTGTATAATACTGTTAAATATGAATATTAATATAAAATGTATTGTAATATGGTTTTGTTTGTGCTCACAGCTGTCCGTGCTGATAGGATGCGAGGAGGGCGCAATAAATTTGGCCCCATGTACAAACGAGACCGGGCGTTAAAGCAGCAGAAGAAAGCTCTCATCCGGGCGAGCGGCTTAAAGATGGAAGCCACGCCCCCTTTGATGTCATCCCATCAGTCAGACTACAGCTTCAGCACCGCTCTGTCCACCCCGGCTCCAAAAAACACCCACCCAAACATCGTCACCTCGGTGGCCCCTACAGATTACGAACACAACCTCTACGCATCCAGTTCCCTGAGTTTATCAGTCCCAATCCCGGCCCACACCCCTCTGCCAGCACAGTACCCGGCGTATCCCACCCTGCCCAGCCGCGCCATCAAATCTGAGTACCCCGACCACTACACAAGCTCAGAGCAGTACACCAGCGCCAGCTCCCCAGAATCTGTTCCAGGCTACACATATGTCGACCAGACGCGAGTGTCGACCAGCCCACCGCTCGCCCTGCCAGGCTTAACGGTACCGCCGCTGGTTCTGGAGTTTGTTCGCTGTGAGCAAGATGAGCTGCAGGTGCAAAGCAAGATAAGCGCTCACCTGGCCCACCTGCAGCAGGAACAGAACTCTCGGAGCGCGGCAGCCAATCAGGAACAGAACACACGTCTCGCTGCCAAACAGGAACGGCTCAGCACCTTCAGCCTGATGTGCCACATGGCTGATCAGACGCTCTTCTCTATAGTGGAGTGGGCGCGGAGCTGCATCTTCTTCAAGGAGCTCAAGGTAAGTGTGAACACGAGCGAAACTGAATTAAATAGATTCAAAACATGAAAATTCTGTCATCATTAACTCCCCCTCACGTTGTTCCAAACCTGTATGAGTTTCTTTCTCATGCCCAGCACAAAAAAAGATATTCTGAAGAATGTTGAGTTAACGGTAGCCATTGACTTCCATAGTAGGGAGAAAAATACTATGGAAGTTAATGGCTGCCGTCAACTGTTACCAAAATTCTTCAAAATATCTTTTGAGTTTCAGCAGAAGAAATACATTTATACAGGTTTGGAACAACTTGAGGGTGAGTACATGATAACAGAATTTGAATTTTTGGGTGAATTGTCCCTTTAATAAACTGCCTTGCATCATATTTGCTGAACAAAATCCAATACTTGTTTCCTACTAATTTTGGGGGTGCTGATTCCAAAAAATATAGTCTGTTTTGCTCAAGCACGTCACACTTTCTTACAGTATATGATGTGTTTTGTCGCATTTTTGCTTTTAACAATCATTTGTAAGGAGAAAGTCTTTAATCACCAGAAAAACTGCCACAAAGACACAATTCTTATCACAACAACTATTTGTTCAGTTCTCAGCCATTTTCCACATGTATGAATGATTTTGAAGACACTATTTTATGCCTTATCCTGATTTCAAGTTTAGAGTTTTGGTCAGCAGCAAGAAAATGCAAACATGACCCAGAGGTTTTCTGCTACATCTGTGGGTGTTTTTCATCCAAATGTTGACATATAATTATGATTTTGTGAGGGTAAAAAAGCTTTGTTAATTTATTTATATACTTGTGTTCATGTCAAGTTATTTGACATTACATGAAGCATTTGAGGCAAATTGAGCAAGCATCTTCTTTTCACTCATTTGCAGATGTTAAATAATACATTTAGAATATAACCTTTTTTTCTATTTTGATAAGTGCAAAGTTGATGTATATATCTTAACTCAATTCTTATTTTGTGAAAAATCTGCACTTGATTTAAATTTTTTATTGATAATTTTGAATCCAGCATCATCAGATAATAATTATAGATAGTAATATTGGGACTTTTACACACATAAACACACACACACACACACACACACACACACACACACAATGTTTGCACAAACAGAGCGGATGCGCTTGGCATGATGAAATGATGCTGACATCAATGAACAGGGAGTTAGTGTGTGTGTGTGTGTGTGTGTGTGTGTGTGTTTTCAGATGAACAGTCCCGGCCGTGTTTGCTCTGGCTCACTGTCACATTTATAATGGCTCTAGCACGGGGACAGTGATGTCTGATGTGATTCAATCAACAGGTGTATTTGAGGAAATTATTATAGCTGTCTGGTCATTTTATGAGGTTTTGTAGCATAAATGACACAAATAGCAGGAAACATTGCATTGTAAAGATGGTTTGAGCTGGTGTTGATAGAAAAGTCTGAACATAGTATGGTGAATAAAGATAATAATCACTATAGGGCATGTTTTGTGCATTTATATACCATTCAAAAGATCTGGGTTTAATATGAGAAGTCTCTTATGCTCACCAAGGCTGGATTTATTTGATCAAAAATACAGTAAAAACAGTAATATTGTGAAATATTATTACAATTTTAAAAATAACTGTTTTATATATTTTCAAATGTAATTTATTTCTGTGATGCAAAGCTGAATATTCAGCATCATTACTCTAGTCTTCAGTGTCACATGATCCTTCAGAAATTAATATAATATGTTGATTTGATGATCAAAGAAACATGTCTTATTATTATCAATGTTGAAAACAGTCGTGTTGCCTAAACTGTTTGTGATACATTTCTTTCAGGATTCTTTGATGAATAGAAATGTAAAACAATCAGCATTTATTTGAAATAAATATTTTACAATGTTACAAATAAAAAAGTCTTTACTGTCACTTTCGATTATTTTAATGCATCCTTGCTAAATAGAAGTAGTGCTATCAAACGATTAATCACAATTAATCACATCCAAAATAAATGTTTTTGTGTACTGTGTATATTTATTATGTATATATAAAGACGCACACACACAGTATATATTTTGAAAATATTTACATGTATTTACATATATTTATATAATTTATATATTAATATAATTTATATTATATATAAATATATTTAATATATAAACATAATATATTTTTCTTAAATATATACATGCATGGGTGTGTATTTATATAAACATAATATACACAGGACACACACACACATATATTATGTAAACAAAAACTTTTATTTCATTGCGATTAATCACAATGAATTGTTTGACAGCTCTAAATAAAAGTATGAATTTCTTTTTAAAAAATCTTACTGACGCCAAACACTATTTCTTGAGAATCCATACTGGATTCTGAACTGAATTCATTTAATAGCAATTTTGCAATTATCATAAGATTATTTAAACTGTATTTGAAGTCTGGATTTATTGTCCGAAATGTTGAGATATATTTCAGATTCACTTCAGAAGGCTCATTAACGTTTTTAGGAAAATAATAAATTGAGAGCTCCGGCTATATTTTGTCCATTATAACCATAGACCTTTAAAAAATGGTCCTGAAGAGCTCTTTAAATAAACTTAAGAGTGTTGTTGTCTTAGAGGAAATAGAGGATACACTCCTTTCTTTTGTCCATTCTGAGCTCCTGTCGCTCTCTGTACTGTTTCCAAACTGTGCTAACAATGCAGCATGAACACAATCACACGTTACAGCATTTCAACCACACACACACACACACACACACACACAATATACATAGTAACCCTGACTGGTATTCTCACACACGGACAATGATACTCTGTGAAATCACATACACATAATAGAATAACCTTCTCAACACACAAACAAACAAATATAGAGATAAAACGGATGTAGGAAACAGAGGCTTTGAAAACAATAGGAAGGCCAAAGTCAAATCTGAAACATTATTTATTAAAATCTGAAAAAACGTACAAAGTGAATGAAAACATGGAATTATTGCATTGAAATAGCAGCATTAATATTGCAATAAATTTTTAGTTTCAAATACAAATACAAGACTGCAATAAGACACATGATAGTCAGATAGGAATTTGATTTAAAACAATTGTTAGTCTGCACCATATAGGATTGAATCTTTTACTTGATTTTCTTCCATTTTAGTACAAACAGTACGATTTCCAGTCCTTTGCTTCTCAGACCTGTGTGTGTGTGTGTGCGCGCATGTGTGTGTGGGGGGGTTTAGCAACAGCATTCCTCTCCAGATAAGCAGAGAATGTGAATGCTGCAGTGTCCGTGTGTTCAGTCTGCCTGAAGATTTTTCTTATTCAACACGTCTCACTCTTTTTAATTCATCAGATTCCTGCAGAAAATACTTGTTTTACTCAGCTGACTATTATTCGCTCCTGAAAGATTCCAATTAGACACAAAGTAGTTTTTATATTCTGATGTAATCAGAAAACCTTTTTACATTCCACTGAAACCTTTTTATTTTAGTTCTTTAGAAACCAATACGCTGATCTGAAGAACCTGAAGAACTTTTTTCATCTCCAAAGGACCCAATGAAAAGAACATTATTTTGCCAAACCTATACGAACCATTGAAGAATCTTTCATTTTAAAGAATGTTGAATTTTATTGTAATTGATTTATAAATGCCAGCAAAATCAACATTAGCCTCTGCTTTTCAATTCTTTCTAGACAGCAAATGCTTGTATTGTCAGTGTTTAGTCTGAGCATTTAATGAATATTTGTTTTGTTCATTTAAAATGCAGTAAATATGCTTCTCGTGTCCATCAGTTTGATTTAGTCTGCCACCTACAGGTCTGGAGATCATATTTTTGGCTCAGAGAATGAATAACACTAATATGATTGACCAGAATTATTATCTTTACCCATGCTGTTTGTAGGCAAAATATACAGATATATAAAATATATAAATATATATAAAAATATATAAAATATTCTTTATTTTAGAAAATTGGTGTAGTTTTGGCCTGTTCTTTGATGCTATTCTGAAGTGGCTTCATATTAATTCCTTATTTAAAAAAGAAAAAGAAAATGAAAAAGTTGTGCAGGGTTATCTTCAAACTAAAATTATAACCATACAGTCTAACATTTCTAAAAATACAATAAAATTCTAAATATTAACAAAAACTATAATAGTATGTCAGTGATTCCAAAAAAATCAAAACTGCAATGGTACACTCTCAAAAGAAAGTGTACAAAAGCTGTCACTGGGCCGATATCCTTTCAAAAAAGTACTAATATGAAACTTTAAGATTCAAGAGTTCACACTTACATATATTTAGCACGAGTAAGGTAATGCGTATTTGGCGAGTATGGTAATGCGTATTTGGCGTGCTGTCCTGGGGAAGGACTCCGGGCTCAGGAATGGCCCGAACCCAGAGTACCCCCCCATAGTGTGGTGAGAACTCTAGTGATACCTCTTTAGTGGAGAAGGGGTGGTGGAGGGATGCTGATAAACCGTCAAATGAACAGAAGTATGTCAGCTGTATTTATAGCCGTAAATTGATTAACTTGAGTGCGAACCTCCTGTGTTAATTAGGCTAAGTATCTGACACGCTCCTCCCGGACCTTGTTAATAAAACATCATAAAGTTTAAGAAAAGGTAAATAAGGTACAAAGGTTTATCTTTTGATAAGGTACCACACTAGTTGCAGATTTTTATACATTTTGTTCTGAAAGTGTACAGTCATGGTATCAGTAATACCATAGTACTTTGATATAGGCTATTCCAAAATACCATATTCATAAAAGCTTTAGTGATACCATGGTATTTTTGACATGACATACTGACTGACTGTAATAAAGCCACTGAGACAGGATGCTGCGCTACTAATACCATCATCACTTCCTCTGCCTGTGCTGATGGATTGTTTCCACGTCACACTATTACCTGAACAGGTGTGTTCACACACACACACACATCACACCTACACATATGCCGGATGTGAACTGTTAGTTTATTTACCCTCTGAAGACAAACATATGCAGTGTGTGTCTGACAGTTTGAATGATGTTTAGGATGGTTTGTGTGCATCTCAATCTAGCAGACAGTGTGTAGAATGCATTTGTGTGTGTGTGTGCGCGTGCATGCAATACACTGATGATTTCAAAAGTTTGAGGTTGATTATTTTTATTTTTTATTTTTTTTAGATTGACTAAGGCTGCATTTATTAATACAGAAAAATACAGTAAACTCAGTTATGTGTAACATATTATTTCAGTTTCAAATAACATATGTTTTGTTTTTGAATATATTTTAAAATGTCATTTATTTCTGGGATGCAAAGCTGAATTTTCAGCATCATTTTCAGTGTTCAGTGTCACATGATCCTTCAGAAATCATTCGAATATGCTGATTTGCTGCTCAAGAATAATAATAATAATTATTATTATTATTAGCATCAGTGTTGAAAATAGTTGTGCTGCTTTATATATTTGTGGAAACCATGATACAGTTTTTTAGGATTATTTGATGAATAGAAAGTTCAAAGAATAGCATTTAAAAAAATTTTTTAAATCTTTTGTAACCGTCTTTTGATCAGTTTAATGTGTCCTTTCTGAATAAAAGTAATTTCTAAATAAATAAACCTGACCCTCAACTGACATTAACAGTTTGATAATTAAACCTGCCATAATTTTTTTACATTTCCTTCATGATTTACTTCAGAACTGGCAAAGTAAAGACATTCTAACAACAACACCAAAAAAAGTATGTTATTAAAAAATCAATATTTTAAATGAACGACGGAAACGTCTAAATTATTTAAACTTGAAGCCATGTGAAAAAACAGCATATTAACATTTGCATATTGTCTGTTATTGCAAAAAATTCTGGTTATATTCTAACCAATTATTTGATCATGTTATTACATGGTCATGGCATTACACACACACACACACACACATATATATATATATATATATGTCTGTGTGTGTAAGAAGTAAACAGCTATATTGAGCAGTGAGCAGTACACTAAAATGGAATTCTAAATGTAGCTTCTGTCCTCTGTGGTCAGTTTGTGAGTTTTACTTCCACATTCATACAGCTGGACATTTGTGTCCTTCTGGGTCAAAATCTCAAATTCCTGCAACACAAAAAGAGGCAGGTTTATTCTGCAAAGATAAAACGGAGAGAGAAATAGCAACAAGAATAAAGCCTGTGTTGTGGAAGTCTGGGGCAGCAGGCAGGTATTATCGCTGATAAATGAGGGTTACAAAATATATAAAGCACTGACAGGGAAGTGTTGTGGCGTTCAAGTGTGGATGTGAATGTGTGCACGTCTGTGTGTGATTTCAGAGTCAACAGCTACTGCTGAGAAATGGACAAGGGTCTTGTTTTACTCATAATCTTTTCAGAGCAAAGCTTTTTCTCTGTCCCATATAATAGCCCACACTGGGGTGCCAAGGGCATCTGACACTCTCCAAAAGCGGCCTCACACAGCACTTATGGTGATGCCTCCGAGGACAAGCTGAAAAATGCTAGTACACTAGTAATGGTAGTAAGTCGCAGGTTCAGTATTCAAAAGGGAAGTTAGTTTTTCTGAAAGTCCTTACTGTAGCACTTAGTATCATTGATTGATTTTATTGATTTTCTTTGGGCTTTTTGTCACTTTAATTGATAAACCTTTTTGTCTTTACTTGTTTTTTTCTTGTGAAAGTCATGTGAAGTTAATGTAGCTATTAAAGGAATAGTTCAGTCAAAAATAAATTTGCTCAAATGTACTCACCCTCAGGCCATCCAAGATGTAGATGAGTTTGTTTCTTCGTCAGGAACAAATTTGGAGAACTTGCTTTAGCACTTGCTCACCAATGCAATGAATGGGTGCCGTCAGAATGAGAGTCCAAACAGCTGATAAAAACATCCCAATAATCCACAAGTAATCCACACCTCTCCAATCCATCAATCAACCTCTTGTGAAGTGAAAAACTATGCTTGTATGAAACAAGTCCATCATAAGGCCACAATAGGAGTGTTCATAATAATGCTTCTTCCAGTAAAAAGTCCATCCCCTGTTGTCCTCTCACAACAAAACGAACCAATTGATTTATTTAGAATGGTTTTAGACTGTTTTTGCTTGCTTGATCAGTGCATATTTCTCTCCTGATTCAGACAAGACCACTTTTTCACTGGCAAAATCAATATTATGGACTCACACTTTAGTTGGTTGCAGCGGTTTAAAGTTAAAATGCCTTAATGATAGATTTGTTCCCTACAAACACTCTTATTTTGCTGTTAATTGGTGGAATGGTGTTGGCAGCTGGAAATGCAGAAAGGTTTTTTCTTTTCAAGTATGAAATGACTTGCTTCAAAATAACTTTAGTCTGAAGCTGTTTCTCTGTATTCAAACGCTCACTAGCTTTAGCTAAGCTTAAATAAGCTAGCATTACTTGCTTTTTATTCGTTTTTTCAAACAAGGTTAAAAGGATCGATAAAAAAATTAAAATATCACCATTTACTCACCCTCATGTTATTTCAAACTCAAATGTTTTTATTTCTCTTTTGCATTTTAAGTGAATTACATCTGATTTTCATAACACTAGTTGTTTGCGACTATCAGCTGATTACATAACTACAAAAATTGAATTCTTTAGATTTGAAATTATTTGTTTAGAGTACGGTGAAGTGGTTTTTAATAACGTTCGCCTCAGTATTGCTTTCCTCCATTTGCATAGAAAGCTTTGCATGCGTGTTTTTGTCGATCGTGTAGCATATCGTGTACCTGTGTATCTACAGCAGCAGACAGACTCCAGCTTCCTTCACTGTGTGCAGAATGTGCCATACGATCTTTCGTCATGGCAACAGAAGCGTGGCATAAAGGGAGTGATGGAACTGCCGTCCAATTCTATGCGCTTTAAAAAATAACAAGTGCGTTCCTGCTGCAATTAACTTTTCTGCCCCGGGAGGCTCCTGAGGGGTCACGAATCTCGTATGCAACAGTGAGCTGAAATGTGTTTCTGTAGAATTATATCATCCACATAATTGGCTATTTTCAATCCAACTCCACCTGCTAAATTGGAGTGTGAATACACACAATAGCGGCCAGCTATTGAATGAAGCCTGACTCATATCTCTGCTAATCTGAATGATGGTTCAGCCCATTCTGTTTCATTTTTATACAGTAACTCAATGCTATTGTGTTTGGCGGTAGAAAACTTGCAGCTCTCTGGAAATTTAGTGTGGGTGAGGTTCCTTTTAAACGTGTCTGAATGTGTATGTGTGTAGGCACAAAGACACATTCACATTGTATTGCATTGAATATGAAAATATGTATGTGTATGCGTATTTATTCATTATTTAGTTATACATGAAATGAAAAATTAAAATGTGGGATGGTAGGATCTCTTAATAATAGGCTATCTAGTTCTTTTTTTTTTTTAGAAAGCAAATAGAGATTCATGAGAAAAATAATTTCCGTCTCCTCTAGAGATTTAGAGGAGACAGATTTTCTCAAATTTTCAATAAATAAATAAAAATAAAACACTTCTCATCAAATTATATTTTACCTTTCATATTTATATACCTCTGTACGTTTATATTATATAATGGTCTCATTTATAATATAAAAATATATAAATCTGATATAATTGTAAATGAATATTAAATAACAAATATAGCTTATTAAAATAAAAATGTATTAAAATTAATAAAAAAATTGGAAACTTAGATATCTTCTGCTTTTTTTCATTAAAAAATGTCTCCTCTAGAGCTGACTTTCAATCAAAAAGCAAATAAAACACCTCACCAAATAGACTTCAATTTTTATAATTTATAGAGTAACTTATATATATATATAGTTCATGTACTCAATAATATTTTAGAATTTTAACAGTGTAAAAATCTACATAATGCATATATAAAAATACTTGGAAATCATTTTGTCTACTTTTATGCATTCACTTTCTCACTGCTCCACAGGTGGGAGATCAGATGAAGTTGCTGCATAACTGCTGGAGTGAGCTGCTAGTGCTGGACTACATCGCCAGACAGTTGCATCATGGGAAAGAGGAGAGTGTGCTTCTCATTACAGGACAGGAGGTACACACACACACACACACACACAAATATACATTTGATGTGTTTATTTCATGTAGTATATGTCTATGTGTGTGTCAGGTTGAGCTTGCGTCTTTACTGGCCCAGGCAGGGGTCACTCTGAGCGGGATGATACAGAGAGGTCAGGAGCTGGTGCACCGTCTGCAGGAGCTTCAGCTGGACCGCAGGGAAACTGCCTGTCTCAAATACCTCATCCTCTTCAACCCTGGTGGGAAAATCAACTTAAACCTCAGTTACACTTCCAAAATGGAGAGAATTTTCGAGAAACTTAGTTTTGCAAATAGGCCAATTTTTGGGTTTAGTATTCTTGAATAAAACAAGAGTTAATGTGATTAATATACTTTTATTTTATACATTTAGAAAAAATGATGGGAGATAGTGTCATATACAAAAGGTTCTTACACTAAAGGCATTCTTAATTTAGCTCTAATTTTTCTGATCCTTTGAATTAAAGTTTTTTTTATTATTATTAGCATTACTGTTAGACATCTATTATGTAAACTGACTTTGATACCGCCGATGTCTTTCCATGCATGGGCAGTCATACATGCAGTTCAAAGGTTTGGGGATTTTTAAACATTTCTTGAAATTATTACAATTTAAAATAACCGTTTTCTAATTGAATACCATATATTTTAAAATGTAATTTATTCCTGTGATGCAAAGCTGAATTTACAGCATCATTACTCCAGTCTTTGAGTGTCACATGATCTTCAGGAATCATTCTAATATGCTGATTTGCTGCTCATTTTTTCAATTTAAAAAACAGCATTTAAAATATAATTTTTGTAACATTATGAATGTCATTACATTCACTTTTTACATTTTTAAAAAATGACTGACCCCCAAACCCTTTGTAGCCTACTGTTGTCTATGAATGTGCTTTTGTTTGTGACCTTATAACCAAGATAATTTTTCAGTTTATATTTTCCATAGTAAATTGTAAAACTTTATTTCATTAGACCAAAATAAAGTGTCACATTTCAAGACGTATTAACTTTGTGTCAAACAGAAGATTGTGTATAAAATCTGGTTTCGCTTGTTGAATTCCAGTAACGCGATTGGCTGACACAATGATAGCAGTTATGTGCATGCATCATAGGATGTCTTATTTTTATTTTAATATTTCCCTTAATAAGTTACGCTCTAGTGTTTCAATTAGTTTTAGTTCTTAACTAATTCCAGAGGCCAAAACGACTTCTCGGTAATGAGGAAGAGGTGTGAAATGTCTCTCTTTCTGTCTCTCTCTCTCTCCAGCAATGCTGAACGCTGCTGATGTTTTAATCGTTTAATTTAAAAGACATTTTCATAGGCTCGGCGTCAGCGGCCGTCACCCCGTGCTCCGCGTCTTATTGAGCGTATCTATATTTCTTCCGCTAGGGTTTGACCGAGGCTAATTAACTGCTCAAAAGATGAATATTGCATTGATTTCCAGCCCCGCTAACGAGGACGCGCGTGTATCGCGCTGTTTGTCGTGAGTGGCAGCGTGCTTTGTGTGGCGCGGGGCGCGCGGTTACTGGGTAATGGGCTTAATTAAAATGAAAGGCTGCTGAATCGCTCCCGTTTACAAAGGCAGGGAGCCGGACCCCGTATCCGCTCGCAGACGCGCACACACGCCGTCTATAGAGAGACTCCGGCTCAAAAGAAGTTTAATGGATTGACCCCGTATTGGTCCGCACCGCCACGGCCCTCTCTTTCTCAGCTTCAGGAGAAAATGCTCCTTTATTGTTCGCGTTCGCTTAAGTGAGAGCAATTTAGCGCCGACAAAAGCTGCTTTTCATAATGCAGTGCCTGTGTGTGTTTGTATTTGTGTGCGTTCAGAAAGTGCTTGAAAACCCATTTTCCAGTCTTTGAGACTCTGTTGGTGCATCTCAGTGTTATTTTACCATTGATATACTGTTATAATTTTTGTTTATATTTTTAATTAGATTTTAGATTTACTGTTTTCACTTTAGTTTTAGTTAAAATTTATTCATTATTTTTTTTACTTAAAAAAAATATATATGTATAGTAGCTATTTATTAATTTTATTTAGTTTGAGTTATTTTGCTTCAAACTCAAAATGGCAACTAGCTAAAATGTTTATGTCTATATAGGCCAGTTTTTAATTATTTTTTATTTATTATTCATTTTATTAATAATTAGTCATTTTTATTACTTTAGTAGGCCTACTTAAAGTTTAACTAAATGAAAATCTGCCATGTTACATTGGCAACTAGCTAAAATTGTTATTCGTTTTGAAAAATGTCTACATAGCATTTATTAATTTTCATTTATTAGTTTTAGTTATTTTAGTACTTTAACTTAAACTAAACAAAAATGAAATATGTTGCATTGGCAACTAGTTGAAATTGTTATTAAATATGCCTAATTTTTTTTTTTTTATAGTTTTAGTTTATTATAGTACTTAAACTAAACCAAAATGCGAAATGTAGCTTATTATTATTATTATTTCTTAATTTAATCATTTTTTTAAATCAAATTTAGTTTATCAAGTTAATTATTTTTGTACTTTAACTCAAAATGAAATGAAAGTAAGAAATGTTTCCTTGGCAAATAGCTGAAATTTGTATACGTTTTTTTTTTTATGTGTCTATATATAGGCTAGTATTTTTTTTTTCATTTAGTTTTAGTTATTTCACTTCAAGAATAGTTATTTTATTTCAATTTAAACTAAATAAAAATGAACAATGTTGCCTTGGCAACTAGCTGAAATAGTTAATTTTTTTTGTATTTTATTTTATTTCAGTTAACATTTTTAAATTATATTATTTATAATTTATAAATATGTATTTTTTTCTATATTTAGATTATAAGTAATGTAAATGTTTTTATGGTTTTAGTTTTAGTTAACACTAAGTTAATAACCCTGCTGCCTTGCTCTCTCTAACTGCAGATGTGAAGCTGTTGGAAAACCAGCCTTACGTGGCGAGTGTGTACGAGCAGGTGAATGCTGCGTTGTTGGAGTACACACTGTGTGCGTATCCGCAATTCCCAGACAGGTTTAGCCAGATTCTGCTGCGCCTTCCTGAGTTCAGAGTGCTGAGCACACAAGGCGAAGACTACCTGTGCTACAAACACCTGAGCGGAGAGGTGCCGTGCAACAACCTCCTCATAGAAATGCTGCATGCCAAGAGAACCTGCATCTGACACACACACACACACACATTCACAGGCCCGATTCCTTCGCAGATGACACTGTTATTGACTAGATGTTTTGCAGCAGTAGTCTTTCGCACACAGAAAACCTCATCAACCATGCCACTGTGTTTCTGAAAGGAAAGAGGGGAGTTGTCAGTGTTATTTACTGTATTTATGATACAGGGTGCGGCGGTGATGTTGCATTTTTGTAGGCCAAACAAGAAGTCAGCATCACCCTGCTTCTTTTGACAAAAACTCAATACAATTTTTCCTTTGGTTTTAGCAGAAAATAGGCTCTGTGATTCTTACACATTTTGTTCACAAATGAACAAGAGTTTGAAGCCTAAATACAATCACTAGAAGTAAAAAGCTAAACGTAGTGTATACACAAGCTACAGCACGGTCACATGACTTCAGCTCTTTCAATACTTATTTTAAAAACATTTTCCATGAAAGTTTGAATAGTTTGCAAGAGTGCGATTACAAACACAGTGAGGCTGTGAAAGCATCTAGTGAGTTAACTTGTATGATGTGATGACCTTGAATGTCCTCAACAATCGCTGTAGTTCCATTTAGCCAATAGTTAGCCAGCAACTTTTTCAATCAAATCGGTATTTTATGTTATGCATGTAGAATGAAATATGAAAATATATTGAGCTTGTGTTCAATACAGACTTTATTTCAGGCATTTATTCAAAAACCCATTGACTTCAGAACGATGGAACTGAAAATGCTACGTAAAATGCTTGTTTCCAGGATTTGGCCTACAAAAATATGTCATCCCTTCAGCACTCTATTTAAAAAACCAACAGATTGTGCCTTCCCTCTCAACACACACGCACACACCGAGAAGCACTTATTCTTTAAAAAAAAAAAATCTGTAATCAAAAGATAAGGTGAGGCACAGTCACAGCCAAGAACCGCCCACTTAGACAGGAAGCGGTAACATGTCTGTCATGACAAATGAGGTATTTCAATAAATACAAAACTAAAGCACTAATGAAACGATAAGCTGAAATCTAATGAGTTCCTCAAGAGAAAAAGAGCTAAACAACCTTCATTAACATTCCCTTTTTAGGATGGAAAGTGAGAGGGAGAAAGAAAGAAAGAAGGCAGGCCTCATTCAACACAAAGCACACCCATAATAGCTCTGCCATAAAACCTAGTGAGCTACATAGACAGCATCATATACGCTTCTTATGAACAGAGCTCTTTATGCCTGTATTTATCAGACACTGCACACTTAAAGATTGTATGGTTATAAAGAGTTGAGTGTGTGTGCATATGCTGAAGAAAGGAGAGGTGAATTAGGACTTGCAATTCTGCCTTAACACTAACACTGTTGATCCTGTGAAGCTGAGAGAATCAATGGGCATAAATAACCATTCAGATGTGTTTGTGTCTCTATGCGTACTAACGTGTGAGTGTGTAAGAGAGTGTTTGTGCGACTGTTATGAAATGTCATCTCAATATTAAGCCCTCCTCAAGCTGATTATGATATCTCAGCATGTTTAATTTTTGTATAGTGGAGTGTCTGATTGGTCAAGTTCTCTTTCATGTAACATGTTTGTGTTAATGACATTTGATATGAATGTGCTTAACTGTATTGTTTCAAATTAATAAATACAAATTATTTAAACCAGCAGATATTAGTTTCCCAGAGCGTGGGTTTGATTTTGGCATTGGTGGGGACATTTCATTGTTTGATCAAAATAGGGACAATTTAGTAGTCGCTGGATATTGGTAGGGACATAGCGTCCCTACTAAATTCTATGCCCTTGAAAATCATAACAAGCGATGTCTGACTTTGGAAACTATAGTTCTATAGGTCAAGCAACAGATTAATGAGTTAATCCTGATTTCACAAAAAAAAAGCTAATAGACGCAATTATAATATAAGTCTGACATTGAAGCGAGTTGCTGTTTTTGCCACTCTTCTGATGAAGATGTCGTTCACTTGATTTGGCAATGTACCCACAGAGGAATTTTGGTCAGATTTTTTTAATGTTAACCCAATCTCATTTTGTAAGTGACACTTCTGTTTTCTTTGCATTGTTTACCTACTCGAAAGAGAATAGGCTATAGGAAAAAATATGGCTCTAAACTACTCTTTTCTTTATGAGTTGATCTAAACAAGTACATGGAAACGATCCAAAGTTCTGCAGTCAAAAGTGCATCTCTATATTAATTTTTACGGTGAAAAAAAGTTAGGCTACTATAGAGTTAAACCATGGTTGTGCTACACTAACCATAGGTTAACCATGGTACTTGTAGTAAACTACATAAAAAAAACAAAAACACGGTTACTACACATTTACTGTAATAAAACCATGGTTATTTTCCTAAAGGAATTTGTATTTGTATATTTTCTCTTTTTTTCTTTTTCTTTGTTATGCTTTATAACTGTACTGCCCTAATATTTTGATGTTTTGTACGGTTTAATTTAAAAAAAAAAAAAAAATCAGTACATGCTCCGAAGTCCCGAGCGGAATCAAAATATTCGTGAACCCACACCGAGGTCCTGATCTTAATCAAATGATTCGCAATCCGCGCTCCGAAGTTCGGATCTGAATCAAAAGATTTGTGAACCATCATTTCAGATTGGGACTTGAGTGTGGATTGCGAATCATTAAAAAAAAAAGCCGATTAGTCACCAGAAGAGACGGACGACGGGCAGCTCGCGTAAGTGTTTTGAATAACTTGGTCGCAGTTCTGTTGTTTAAATTATTTACTTGCTACTAGGAAGGTATAGTTCGTTTCCTACCTATTTCTACTCTGCATTTTCATTGGTTTTTCTGTTTGATTGCACTTACTGGTAATTAGAATAATTTGCGCCTCAGCTGAGAACGAGCCTGTGTGATTGTGCAAAGTGTTAATTTCGTCTTGAGCTATTAGTCCTACCTTATTGGCTGGGCTGATCAGAAGCCGGCCACAGCTGTTTTCACTCTAGTTTCTTAGACTGTATTTATTTGATGTCAGAGCGCTGACGCGGAAGTGTTCAGCCTCCTCGTGTGAAGACCAACGAGTGTAAAGACAGATGACTTTTTCCTGCGCGACTTTGACCGAGCAACGACACCGAGCACACACTTAAGTATCGTTTTTATCTTCCCTCACACTTTCCTATCCTCTATCCTTCCACATCTATCATGTGTTTCCAAACCATTCCGATTCTCTCTCAACCTCGCTGTAAAAACACACGCAGAAGGTTAAGTAACCCTGCTAACCTGCGCATCTCTACACTTCCACTGCACCTCTTTCTTTCTCTGTAGGTCTTTGGAATTGCCAGTCAGCTGTCAACAAAGCCGACTTCATTTCTGCATTTTCCTTACATTCCACACTCCGCATCCTGGGCTTGACTGAGACCTGGATTCGTCCAGAAGACTCAGCAACCCCAGCTGCTCTCTCTCACAATTTCTCTTTCCCTCACACCCCTAGGCAAGTTGGCCGGGGTGGGGGCACTGGTTTGCTCATTTCTAACAATTGGAAATACTCCACCCACTCTCCCCTAGGTAATCTCAACTCATTTGAATCTCATGCCGTTACTGTAATGGCTACTATAAGACTCCAGATTGTGGTAATCTATCGTCCCCCGGGCCAAATTCTACCATCCTTCCTAGATGAGCTGGATGGACTGCTGTCCTCTTTCATGTAGGATGGCACTCCACTCTTAGTCTTCGGCGATTTCAACATTCACCTAGACAGGCCTTATGCTACAGACTTGCAGTCACTCCTAGCTTCATTTGATCACAAATGCCTCACCACTACTAGCACGCCCAAATCAGGTAACCAACTCAACTTAAATTTACACACGCAATTGTTCTACAGATAACATTCTGGTACAACCACTACATATCTCTGACCATTTCTTCGTTACATTTACTTTACATTTTGCTACCCAGGTGCCACCATCTCCCTTACCGGTTACTTTCAGACGCAACCTACGCTCCCTTTCCCCCTCCCTTCTTTCCTCTGTAGTATCCTCCTCTCTTCCCTCGCCTACCCATTTCTCTTCTCTGGATGTAAATGCAGCCACTGACACTTTATGCTCTACCTTAACCTCTTGTCTAGATGACATCTGTCCTCTCTCCTCCAGGCCAGCACAGGCTGCCCCTTCTAACCCCTGGTTATCCGATGTTCTTCGTGCGCATCGGACCAAACTCAGAGTGGCAGAGAGAAAATGGCGCAAATCAAGCGATCCGTCGGACCTGAGTAGGTATCAGTCTTCGCTTTCATCTTTCTCTATTGAAGTCCACACTGCCAAATCCTCACATTTCCACAACAAGATCAACAGCGCTCCAGACATGCGTAATCTCTTCAGAACATTTAATTCTCTCCTCTGTCCCCCTCCTCCACCTCCCACCACTTTGATAACCGCTGATGACTTTGCCTCTCTTTTTCACAGACAAAACTAGAACAATCAGTAACCAATTCTCAACTCCACAGGACCTCCAATCAACCACATCCACTGCTCTAACTCCCATCTTCTCCTTCTGTCCCCTCACCGAGGCAGAAGTATCCAAACTTCTCCTCTCCAGCCATCCTACAACACGTCCTCTCAACCCAATCCCCTCACACCTTCTCCAAACAATCTCTCCCACACTCTTACTGGCACTCACACATATTATCAACATCTCTCCTCACAGGCATCTTCCCCACAGCATTCAAGCAGGCTCAGGTAACCCCACTGATCAAAAAACCTACATTAAACACTTCTCTTTTAGATAACTACAGACATGTCTCTCTCCTTCCATTCATAGGGAAAACACTCGAACGAGTTGTCTCCAAACCACATCAACTGGTCACTGGAGTTCCTCAGGGATCGGTTCTTGGACCCCTCCGCTTCTCCACATACAGTACATCGCTGGGTCCCATCATACATGCACATGGCTTCTCCTATCACTGCTACGCCGATGACACACAGCTCTATCTCTCTTTTCAACCAGATGACCCAACGGTAGCTGCATGGATCTCAGGCTGCCTGGCGGACATCTCGGCGTGGATGAAAGAACATCACCTACAGCTCAACCTGGCAAAGACTGAACTTCTTGTCTTCCCTGCCACTCCGACTCTACAGCATGACTTCACGATTCAGTTAGGCTCATCAATGATTACCCCATCAACTTCGGTCAGAAATCTTGGTGTAATCTTTGATGACCAGCTTACCTTCAAAGAGCACATTGCAAAGACTGCTCGATCCTGCAGGTTTGCACTACACAACATCAGAAAGATCAGGCCCTTTCTGACAGAGCATGCTGCGCAAATTCTTGTCCAGGCCCTTGTCGTTTCTAGACTGCACTACTGCAATGCTCTTCTGACTGGCCTGCCATCAAACACAATCAAACCTCTACAAATGATTCAGAATGCAGCGGCACGACTGATCTTCAACGAGCCCAAAAGAGCGCATGTTACACCTCTTCATCTCCTTGCACTGGCTACCAGTGGCAGCTCGCATCAAGTTCAAGACACTGATGCTTGCATACAGAACTACCACAGGCTCAGCACCCTCCTACTTCCACTCACTATTATGAACCTACATCCCCTCCAGAAGTCTGAGATCTGCTAGTGAGCGACGCCTTGTGGTACCATCACAGAGAGGCTCAAAATCACTCTCCAGAACATTCTCGTTCACCATTCCTGGCTGGTGGAATAATCTTCCCACCCCTATCCGGAACGCCGGATCCCTGGCAATCTTCAAGCAACAACTGAAAACTCATCTCTTTCGGCAGTACTTGACTTCATCCTAAACTCAAAAAGTGGTTGCTCTCAATACTTGTACTGTCATTAATATTCCACTCACAAGAATTTGCCAGATTATTAGAGACTAAAGTAAGATCAATACAAGACAATGTGTTAGAACGTATGTCAATTCTTGTACCATTTCTATTATTTAGAAAAACTAGCTGCCTAACATCCATCAATTCTTCCACTACTTCCCCATTATTATCAGTATGCTTACTTCCCCAAAGACTGTGCATTGAAGTCTCCACACCATATTAGACGGTTCCCGTCTGATTTATATACTTCAATAATCACACATTCTATTTCTATTGAAGTTGCTATTCTTTTAAATGATATCCCATCCCTTACAAATGTTACACAGCCTCCACCTTGACTTCCACCTCTATCAAACCTGACAGACTCCTATCCAGGTATAATAAAATCAAGGTGAGGTCGAAACCAAGTTTCTTGAATGCAAACAATATCATGTTTGACTTCAGATTCTGCAACAAACTTTTTAAATTCTTGTCCATTTGCAGTTAAGTTTCTAGCATTCCATTGCAAGAGGTGGAGTACCATTACAAGATTAATTAACACTGAGATCCTCTATCATTATTAGCACTCAACATACTATGTATATCTTCAGCTTTTACATCTGTAATACCTAGAAATTCCTCTGCAGCTTTCACCACTGTCTTGATTCTATCACTTTTTCTTTCTTATCGTGTCGCAATATTAATAACTTTGCACATAAAAGCTATAAAACGTTTCTTTTCCACCATCAAGGTGTTCTCAACGTTACACTTATGATTGCATGGCTTCTGTGGAGGTGCTGGCCTTCCTGGCTGATATCTCCTTATGTCTGAACTCTGGGGTACTGCATACCTTACATTGTCATTCAAATTGTCCTGATATTCTTTTGGTCTATTTTGTTTATTTTCATATATACCAATACCCTTTAATGCCTCTGCATATGTCACCTTATTCATAACCTTGTATCTTTGCACTTCTTTAGCTTGTTTCTGCACTACACAACCAGCATAAGCAGCACTATGCTCACCTCCACAATTGCAGCATTTTAGCATCCTTATTGCATTTGCCATAATCATGTTCTCCTCCACACTTCGCACATCTTTGTTTCCATTTACACTGTTGTGCTGTATGTCCCATTCTCTGACATTTGAAGCACCTTAATGGTTGTGGAATGTATTCCTCACTTTGTATTTGATCCAACCCATTTGGACTTTAGTAGGCATTATCTTTTCAAAAACAAGCAGTACAGACAGGCTGATTTAACGCCACCTTTATTCATTTGGAGTCTTTTGGCTTCTGTTACATTTTCAGCTTGTATCTCGTTCTTTACATCCTCTTTGGACATTTCAAGAGGCACATTTGAAATCACTCCTCTTAACTTTGCTGCCATTCCTGGTACATGCAGTTTAATCTTTCCACCACCAAGGCTACCCATTTTCAGAATCATCTCCTGCTGTTTCTTATTTACTGCTGAAATTATAATTCTTCTGTTATTCAGCAATTTAGCATATTTTATTTTTCCTATTTCCTTCTCAATTGCTTTGGTTATCTGAACTGGATGAAAGTGACCTTTATCATTACTAAGCATAATAATGACTTTCCACTCTTCCTGTTTGTCATCATCAAACCTACTGCTTCCACTAGTTTTAGCTCTTTTAGCAGTAAAAATAAAATAATAATTCCTGTAAATATTAGTGACCTAGATGAATGATCTTGGTTACACTTAGCTCACTTGTTTTATGACATTAACTAAAATAAGCAAACGGGTATGATGTTTACAAATAAAATATCCATATTTCTATTCCAAAGATAACATCCAAAACAAATCTACAATACGCAGGTGAGGTACTGCTAACTAGGGAAACACTGCATTAAAATGAAGAGCTGCACCTCAAAATACATGTCAGATGGCGACATTGAGTTTGTAGCTTAATTCGCTAAAATAGGCTAGTTTGACCACAGCAGTTCAGTTGGTGACAGTTCAATAGAAAATCAGTTGAAAGCATCCATCTCATACCAAGTGAATGTTAAATTTATCAGTAAGCTATTGTAATAAAAGTCAGAAATTTCGCTAGTGACTGCACTTTAAAGCAACTATGTAGTTTTGTGTAGGCTATTTTTTGTGACTTTTGAGCCCCCTAAAGATAAGCATGTGAAACTGTCATAAATATACGGTAGGCCTATCACTGTCATAATTACAGTGGGTAGCTGTGCACATGCACTTGTTGCCGTAAAGCAACCCGCCCATTTCGCTTAATTTCGTACCCCCTAGCCAAACTTCGGAGGGAGCACAAAGAAATGCGCCTTATTACAAGTCAGTCTACCAACAGAATGATTTTGGAACCGATATTTCAAGGTAAACTTACAATAGGCTACTTGCAGAAGTTTGCATTATAAAGCTATAGCATTTCAAACATGTATCATTTAAATTATCATTTAAAGACACCAAAGCATTTTCTGTGGTGAAGTTTTGCTTGAAAACTGAGCTTATGCTGTCTTTTTAATTCATGGTGCATAGTTTAATATTGTAATGCGTTTTTTTTTTTAAGCATGACTGTCCACATTCTTTTCACTAAAGAAAGTAGCAGATGAAAGCATTCTATTCTAAAAATTAAAACCAAATAATTTAATGCAGTGTAAAATAGAGGGAGTGATAAAGTACAAAAATAAAACAACATATTATAAAACATAATGTACAAATCATTCCTTTTCCAGAAACATATTAATACAAATTTCTAATTTAATTTAAAAGAAAAGTAACAAAAAAAGACAATTAGCAAATTCACCATATTTCTAAAAATAAAAACAAGCTATTTCCTGCAGTGCTGAATAATAATTTTAAAGAAATTTGAAAAAAATATATTATTTTTCTGAAACGTGATTTATACAAATAAATAACAACAACAAAAACGTTTTCTCATTGCCTTAACAGATTCCATGGTATTTTAATATAAGTAAAACAAAAAAAATATAGAAGAAAAAAATGTGAATAGACAACCAAGTCAAGCTACAATATTACATTATTTCCTTTACACTGCACTACAGTGTAACACAGAGTCTTTGTAAGGAGAGGAAGAAAATCGAAAAAAGGGGGAGAGTGGGAGAGCACAGCTGGGTCTTTTGAAAGTGCAAAATTAAAATGAAAAAAAAAAAAACATTTTTCTTTTCACAGATCTTCAAAGAGCTGTGTGTGTGTGTGTGCATGGTTGTGTATGTGCGTGAGTGTGTGAGAGGGTTCAATACTGCACGTGAGAGAGCCGGAGTGAAAGTCAGGACACAATTAACGTGAGAGCTTCTGGTTTAGTGCCAGAGCAGCGTGTGTCTGTGTGAGAGAGTGGACGTGGGAACAGGTGTGTGAGTGGCTGATGTGTTAGAGAGCCTTAAAAAATGGGTCTTTTCAGCCAGTGTGTGGATGTTTGAGGGAGGGTGTGTGCAAACACGACACACTTAAGGGCCTCTTCAGCTCCATTAATTGGTCATTTGACATGAAAGACCTCATACCACCTTTTTCACACGGCTGCTTTCCTGAAGACCCAAAAACCTTCACCCTCAGAAAGGACACACATACACATAAACAGCTCGATACCTCTGCTAACATCCTCCTGTATATCACCTCTCACTCCTTTTAATAAATAGTTCTTTTTCATTGTCAAAACCAATAATGTCACATCCTGTGAACGAGACGGGAAATGATGTCAGAAACGCTTATCCATATGCCCCTGCACATAAAAGTATTTTTATTATGTCTGTTTCTGTTTGCCCTAAATTTAATGTTCAAATTATCTATTGACCCTTATGTTGTTCCAAATGCTGCTGCACTGATATTAAAACGTAGATAAGTCAATAATTATTTGTGTTATGGCTGATAAGTGATAAATTGCAGATATTAAAATTCTATACTTGATATGTTGCATTACTATATTACTGATCAAACTCCATCGCACACCTGCAAGTAATAGGTGCGTAGGACAAAGGACCAACCAGGTGGATCGCCTCAACAGACATTTACTATAGACAACATTACTATATTACTAAAATTTAAATTTTCTATAATCAAATTTACTAATATTTTGTGCATTTCAATTTAAAAACAAAAGTAAACCATAAAATATCAACTATTAAAAGTAATTTTTATGAATAATTTGAGTTTTATTTCAATACTGTTGTTTTTCATTTTTGTTTAAATTTTAGTTATTTTAGTACATCAACCTAACTTGCTGAAAAACATTTCCTTGTCAGCTAGCTGAAATAACTTTATTTCACTTGTTTTGTTTTTTTTCAAGTATTGTTTTAGTTCATTATAATTGCATGCCCAAAACTCGGTTCTAAATAAATTAATTATAAACACTGAAAGCTAAAAATCTATCATTGTAAATGCTACAAGTAAAGTCAGGCATCATAATGTACAGTACAGAATACAAACATTCATCTAGATATTTGATGGCTAAAGATTGCATTTAACAATGTTACTAAATTAGAGTTTTTAAAAATTAATTTTGAGTCTTAATTAGTTCATCTAAATACAAAAATAGGGGAAATTAGAACGTAAATTAAATATCCAATATGCACACATAACAAAAATCTCAAGCATTGGCTGATAGTCAATATGACACCCATACTGTCACGGTACACGCAGCAGGGAGGAACTAGGAACACGCAGATGAGGAGTAAACTCAAATGAACAGTCTTTAATGTAGACATCAGGGCAGGGCAAGGCAGACGCAGACAGGAACACCAGGGAGTAACAAGTAGACCAGACGACATCAAACTGAACAGACAGGACTATAAATACACAAGATAATTAGGCAAACACAGCTGGACAGTATTAACTAATAATCACACTAGACGAGGACAGAAAACAAACCAAATATGGAAACATGAGGCTGGAACACATGACACACGACAGAGGACTGACGCATACTTTGATGGTGCTAACTAACCCATTAATAAAATAATGAGACAGCTGTGCACTGTGTTCTCATTTTAATTCACAACTTTTAGACTTTGACAATTTTCAGCATAAATTTTCATTAACACATTTCCTTCATTGTCAGTGGCTCGACTGTCTTTGAACATCTGAGGTGCTTGTCAGATTTTGCTCAGAGTTAGTCAAAGACAGAGTACAAATTCAAATACGCCAGGATCCAAGTGGCAGATGTGTGTGTGTGTGTGTGTGTGTGTGTGTGTCAGTATTAACCTTGTGTGTATTTAGCTATCTGATCAGAGAGTGCCCACCTGCAGTTGTCCTAAGTTACATAAAAAACTTAATGACCTTGTCCGCTCCGTGCCACCTGCCTGGCACAGGTTACCATGACAACCGTTTGTGTCTGATCAAACAGTTTGATACCAGATCATTTGAGCTCTTCCCTTCAGTTTCTCCAGTCTTTGTTTCTTTCGAACAACCACACACACACACAGCTCGAGGATCCCAGTGAAACCTGTGGTTTATAGATTTGTTTTAGAGTTCAGGTTAGGGTTTGGATTTAGCAGTGGTTATCATGACAATTGTTCATACACTAAGGCTTAGCGTTTGAAGAATTGTCATGATAACCAGTGCTAAAGTGCTTAGTGACTAAGCTAATGTTCATACATGTTTTCTGTATACTGTCCTTTAGGAATCTGTGTTTTGTTACCTATGTGGTGATTACATCACAGTGATGTCATATGATCAGATTACCCAGCATCCTTGTGGAAATTGAGAGATTAAAACCCAGGACAGCTCAACAACTTAATAACCGCTTTGTCCTGTTACCATCTCACCAGTAAACACATATTAGTTAAGCATACATGCCATTTAATTTACTTCAAACCAAATCCCTAAACTAACCTAACCTAAAACCGTTCTTGCTTTGAAAACCGCTATTTCATTTGCAAAATGCAAATCTAGGCAAACTATTTCTGAACGAAGTCTGAAACATATAAATCTAGCTAGGCTAAACTTGATTTCATCTATTACTGCATTCCAAAATGTGTCTGAATGCAATATGTAAATATGTTTCGCCATAGGCCTATGATATAGTGGATTTTGTCTTGATATAGTATTTAAACTCTTTTAGATCAATTACTGTCATGATGGAACAGTTTGAGGACAATCTTATTGAGGAAGGTGGTTAAAGACCGCTAAATCAATTACATGTTTGTTGCTAGCTATTATAGGCTAAATAAAATATCGGAGTGTCTAAGTGCAAATAGCCCGCCTTGTTGGCTATTTACAGTAACTCTGCCCACCAACGTGTGACAGGGATAGTCAAGACTGAAAAAAGATGCTTATTCTGCATCAGTTTTAGTGGCTTAGGTGATAAGATGCATGCTTTTTCACGCGATCGACCCGAGTTCGAACCCTCCTTTTGCCAAACTTTTTTCTCCCTTTTCAAATCTCCTATCGCACCGGAAAGGCATTTATTTTCAATAAAAATTAAGGAAATAGTCAAAAAGTTGAAAATAAAGTATCGGGTAGGGTTAGGGTAGGTTTAGGGAGGGCTTTATTGTCCCAATAAGGTGGCATCCATTTACTAATTTGAATTAAAACTATAATTTACACTCGATACATTATTATTGCGTACTGTTTTATAATTACTACAATACTGAGGTGCAGATAAATGCCACTATTTGCAATAAGTAGGCCTAGTATAAATAGCAGAAAATCATGCTATTTTAACATAGTGTAAATAGAATCCATTGCTATTTACACTTAGTGCTAATAGCCGCTGCCATAAAATATAGTGCTCCGGAAACAATTTTCTGTCAAAGAGTCAGAGTTTTTTTTTTTTTTTGAATGGGTTGTAGGTATGTCTGAAAAAGGCCTGTTCACATTTAGAACAATAACTATAAACATAACCATAACTAGCCTATATTAGCGTCCACACCATATACTGTAAAAAAGCGAAGGATAACTTTCTGTTTATTACATTAAAAACACGTGCTGCTGTTTTGTATTCTGACACTTTAAATGCTCAAACTCTAGTAGTGGATTCTGATTGGCTGTCAATGTTTTTACCGTGAACTCATCAGCTGCAGAGCCAAACTGAAAAAAAAAAATAGTTCTGAAAAAGATTTTGCGTAGCCTACTGGTCGTTCATCTGTGTCGTTATCGTTATAATTGGTACTTCGTGTGAACTTCTCTATTATCGCAGAATTAGAAAATTTTTACAACTTTATCTAAAAGTTGTCGTCCCTGGTGTGAACATGCCTTAATTTTCAGTTGTATTCAATGACATAAAATACATAAGTAGCCTACTCGGGATTTTTTTAAAGCTGTTACATGTCTTGAAGGAAAAAAAAAGTGAAAACAATCACTTTAGGGTAGGCTATATGGCAGAACGAAAGATCAGATAGACATGTTACTTTAAGTGTAGCGCTTGAGTATGTGGTGGCATACAGGGAAAACATTGATTTCTTTGTAATTTTAAAATAGTGTTTAATGACTAATTTAATAATTACAGTATAGAAAGAGTGGAGCGTCTTAAATCTGTAGGAGTACACAAGCTTTATCTGCTCTTTGCCTGAACTGATGAGACCAGAAGACAGCACAATGTTCCTAACACTGCTTTCATTGTCTGAAAACACTGTATTAAACCTGTGTGTGTGTGTGTGTGTGTGTGAGGTTTGTCCCACACATCCTGTGGCTCCTTGTGGGAGAGACACTTATCACATCCGTGAGGAAGAAGAGTCTTCCTCTTGTGTGTGTTGTGTGAAGAACCTAACGTTTATTTATGAAGTGCATAGCATGCATATTAATGAGTATGTTTTTTTCCATCTTTGTTTCATCATAAAATAGGTATACTGCAATAGAAGTATAAACACAGTATTTGGCTGAGTGTGTTTTTTGTTTGCGGTGTATGTTTTTCATGTTATGCCAGGAGGACAGGTCAGAGCAAGGTTAGACTTTGTTTACCCATCATCCCTTTCTATAAATCTCCCGTACACACACACACACACACACACTCACAAGTAAGTGTTTTCTCATGAAGAGCAATTTCCTGTGTTGTTTAATTAGTGATCTGACTCTTACATCTGCCCTGAACTGCTCATTAATTCTGATTTACTGTAGAAAAAGAGAAAGAAAGAGTTAGCCAGAAATTTATGTATTGCAAGTGTGCTCTTGTATTACTGTAGTGGTAAAAAAAAAAAAAAACCCTCAGTACTCAAGGGGGCAGTAGAGTTACTGTCAAATCTGTGTGTGCTGTGATTAAGCATTTTGGTAGGACAATCCAAAAGTTAGTATCATCCTAGTTCCCTTGACAAATTCCCAATAGGATTTTTCCTATTGTTCTTATTATTAATGAAACATTTTTATTAATTATTTTGAACTCAAGACTCACTTGCTTCAAAAACTTCCAAAATACTTTCATTTAAAGGAAAACTTCTCCCAAAAATGAAAATTTGCTAAAAATTTAATTATCCTTCCAAGGCCATCCAAGATGTAGATGAGTTTGTTTCTTCAATTGGAGAAATTTAGTGTTACATCACTTGCTCACCAATGGATCTTCTGCAGTGAATGGGTGCCGTCAGAATGAGAGTCCAAACAGCTGATAAAAACATCCACAAGCAATCCACACCACACCAGTACATCAACATCTCGTGAAGTAAAAACTCATCTACATCTTGGATGACCTGAAAGTGAGTAATTTTTCAGCCAATTTTAAGAGACATGAAGTTATTTCAAGCAAACGGAAACATAGGGTGCACAAAATAATTGCATGAGATTATAATGTTTTCATTAATGGATAAAATAAATTTTTTTCTTTTTTAATAATAAAATAGACATTAACTTGTAGAATGACTCACTCATCAATGCAGAACTGTATAATAGGAAGGAAGCTCAGCGCGAGATAACACACCTTACACCTGTGTGTGTGCTCTGAATCCTCCCAATGAATACTGTCTCCATGACAACCATGTAAAAGTATGTCCTTACTGACCAGATCTGACACACACAAACGCATGCATTCACACACATTCTTTCAGAGCACTATAAATGCAAAACATGATTATGATTCAAAGTATCCTTTCAGTCAGAATTGGAATAAAACAGAGAATGTGCAGCGAATGAAACTAATGAAAGGAAAGCTGTCATCTTTTTTTCCAATCACACACACACACATAAACACACAGGGATACAGACTATTTGAGCTAGTCTTTGTTTAGTTTCGTTTTGAGTAGATGAGAAGAGCGCATTTAGATTGATTGAGTCTTTTGTGCTTATTTCTCCTTATTTTATTCAATTCTCTTTCAAAGGGAAGTATTTCAGCACGCACTGTTCCAAACATTTAGTGAAGTCTCATCTAATGGCTGGAGAAATAGCTGTAGACATCAAGTCATACGACGTACAGTGCATAGCTCAAGGGAAAGACTACATACAGCTAATAGGAGTTTAGGATGTAGCCTTAAGCCTCAAATGTCCAGTATAATCAGGGAAATGTACAGTATGGAAAAGTTTGACTCTTCCTTACCCTGTTCCAATAGGAGTACTAAGATCTGAGTGTATACTGCCTTCTAGAGGCCACATGTAGAAATGAACACTAGTTGTTATACACCTATACACTCATCAATCCTAAAACCAGTTCTATGGGTCATTCCTGTTATGTGTAATTATCATATGTGACCCAGGACCAGAAAACCAGTCTTAAGTCGCTGGGGTATATTTGTAGCAATAGCCAAAAATACATTGTATGGGTCAAAATTACTGATTGTTCTTTTATGCCAAAAATCATTAGGACATTAAGTAAAGATCATGTTCCATGAAGATATTTTGTAAATTTCCTACCGTAAATATATCAAAACTTAATTTTTGTTTAGTAATATGCATTGCTAAGAACTTCATTTGGATAACTTTAAATGTGATTTTCTCAATATTTAGATTTTTTGCACCCATCAATGGAAAGCTTATTTATTCAGTGTTCAGGTGATGTATAAATCTCAATTGTCGAAAAATTGACCCTTATGACTGGTTTTATGGTCCAGGGTCATATATATGTCTGAATATGGTGGATAAAATATTCAACCTAACGTTTTCGGATGTTGGTATTTTGTTGGATGTTCTCCACTACTGAACAAGCTTGTAAAATCAAAAACTGTGAATTTAAGAAAAAAGAAAATGCAATAGTTGTTCTTGATCAAAAAAGAAGGGAAAAAAAGAAAATATATAAAATATCTAAATAGTTCATGTAATATACAGTGGTGACCAAAATTATTAGAACACTAGTATTTTCACCAGCTAATAAATAGTTAAAATTTATTATTAAAATTAAAAATTTACTAAATTAAAAATGATTAAATTGACTCAAAATTAAATCAGTTATTTCTATCGTTTGCTGTAGTGTGTCAGTAGGAAATATCAGTTTACATTTCCAAACATTCATTTTGCCATTAATTGTAATACTCCAGTAAGACTTTTCTTGATGAGTCTGATAACAGCCAGTGCTCCACACAGAGATCTGATCATCATCATCATCATCATCATCATCAGTCTGTCTGGAATGGCATGAAGAAACAGAACAAACTGAGATAGACTGAATCCAGAAGAACTGTGGCAACGTCTCCAAGATGCTTCAAGAAACCTACCTGCAAAGCTACAGTAGCCTACTGTTAAAAGTTTTAGGCACTTGTGTAAAAATGCAGTAAAATGAGGATGCTGTCAAAAAAATATGTCATAGATTTTCTAACTAAATAAATCAACATTAGGTGTGACCATCCTTTGCGTTTAAATATATATATATATATATATATATATATATTTTTTTTTTTTTTTTTTTTTTTTTTTTTTTTTGTATATTAAATTACAGTTTGTCATTTTTTTTTTTTTTTTTGTGAACTGAGTCCATATGGTGTGAGTACAATAATGTTCAAACGCATTTTTAAAGCTAAGACTATAAGAGTGATTATAGGAAAATGGGCTTTCAAGAATAAACCTACCCTGACAAATATTCACTGGAGTGAAAAGCGTGACATATAGCTTCAAACCCCTCTATTTTTAACATATATACAAATGACTATAACGTTTAATTGTGATTTGGGAGTGCAAGCGCTGCTTTTCCATGTCAGCTGTCTCTATGCGAGAGCGTAATGCAGAAGTACGTGTTACATGGTAAATGTTCCTGATCTATAGGTTCCTACCGCGCGTATATGCTTATGCTATAGAAAGAGGCGGGGCGCGGAAGCTGAAGCGTGTAACACAGAGGGAAGCAAGTCTCGCGCTTCCCGGAAACGGGACCGCAGAATCATGGCGACCGTCTCAGTGTGTCAGTATCACTCCGGTGGTTTCAGTTTCGAAAACTGCAAGAGGTCAGATTTTTCGCTTTATATAAGCAGGGATGTAGCCGGTGAAGTGGGGTAGTTTTAATATTATTGATTCAGTGAAACAACAAAGAGTTTGGGTGTATTTTAAAGGCTTTTAGCGATCGGTTGAGTCACGGCCTGTGTGAATGACTCAGGAGAATTGACCCAAACTCACTTGAATAGTGGTTTTATGTAATAGAAACACATTAAATGGTATTATACGTTATGTATCAAATTTAGAAATATGTTTTGTAAGGTGAACGTGTTTTTATTTATTATTGTCGATATTTAGTTGTTATTGGTGGGCTTCGACCACGCGCTTATAGCCTATGTCGCAAGTTCAGTCTAAATTCAAATTTAAACTCTCAAATAACATGAGTTTATTCATTTTTACGTTACAAACAACTTTCTATAATTCATCAAATCGTTCTGCGATTTGGAGTTGATTAATAACTTAAGAGAACAATTAGATAGTGATAGCTTACATGACTGAGTCTTGTATCTTAACAGCAAAGACGAAGCTTTCATTTGTTGATTTGTAATGTAATGAATGCTTTCTATTTTGAAAAACCTCATTAGGTTGGCTTAATTTGGTTGTTTCTTCATGAAAGTAAATATTTTGTATTAACCGCAAACGGGTGCTTATATAAGGTTGTATTAAAAGTGTCCACTAGCTGTCAGTATGAGTCCAAACATAATACACACATATGCTGACCGGTCAAAACGAATAGCTGTTTACTTTTTTTGTTGCTGATGTAGAATCTATACAAGTTCCTAAAAGAGTGGAGCTGAAATATAAAGCGCTGAATAAATAAAATGAAGTTAAATGTTTGTGTTTTTATAGAAATGCTCTTCTGGAGGCAGACATCAATAAGCTCGGGTTCAGCTCTCCTGCTGCTCGTAAAACTGGCACCACCATTTGTGGAGTCGTTTACAAGGTAAGAAAAAGCATATATGAGTGTAATATCTAACATTAAACGGTTTGATTTCATAACCTCATATCTGTCACAAAAAGGTGACCTAGAAGAACAATTGTCTCATAAAAATCATCTCTCTCTCAGGATGGTGTTGTTTTAGGTGCGGACACTCGTGCGACTGAAGGAATGATCGTCGCTGATAAGAATTGCTCTAAAATTCACTACATCTCTCCCAACATATAGTGAGTACAAACACATCATTACAAACAATTTTACAATTAAACTCATTTACAATCCCTGAAATCCATTGTTCTGAAAACATCTTGCTCTCTCTTCCTCTCGTTCTGTAGCTGTTGTGGAGCCGGTACCGCGGCAGACACTGAGATGACCACACAGATCATCTCCTCCAACCTGGAGCTCCATGCTCTGTCCACCGGCCGTCTCCCACGAGTCGCCACCGCTAACCGCATGCTCAAACAGATGCTCTTCAGGTAATGAATCATCGCAGGGCTCCGTGATGAATAATTAAGGTTTTTAAATGTTTTTGAAAGAAGCCTGGATGTTACTGATCAAAAATATAGTAAAACAGGTATATTGTGAAATATTATTATAATTTAAAAGAACTGATATCTATTTGAATGTTGTAAACCGTATTTTATTCCCGTGATGTACAGCTGAATTTTCAGCATCATTTCTCCAGTCTTCAGTGTCACATGATCCTTCAGAAATCATTATAATCTGCTTATTTGCTGTTCAAGAAACATTTTTTGTTGTCAATGCTGAAAACTGTTGTTCTGCTTAATTATTATTATTATTTTTTTTTTTTTGTGGAAACCACAATACACTACCACTCAAACTTTGTAATGTTAAAGAATATAGTCAGCAGTCTTCATCAAGACATTTATAATTTTACAAAAGATTTGTGCTTCAAAAAAAATGCTTATCTAGTCATCAGAGAATCTTAAAAAAATGCATCATGGTTTCCACAAATATATTAAGCAGCTACATGTTTTCAGCACTGATAATAATAAAAATTAACAATAACTGATAATAATTGGTTCCGAAGGATCACGTGACACTGAAGACTGGAGTAATGATGCTGAAAAATTTTAACAATATTCAAATAGTAAACAGTTATTTTAGGTTGTAATAACAATTCACTGTATTACTGTTTTTATTGTATTTTTTGATCAAATACATGCAGCCTTGGTGAGCATAAAGGACTTATTTCAAAAACATAATAAGAAGTCTTTATTCCAATCATTTGATCAGGAGTGTATACCATGTATTTTCATATGTAGGTATCAGGGATATATTGGTGCTGCATTAGTTCTTGGAGGGGTTGACTGCAACGGCCCACACTTATACAGCATCTATCCACACGGATCAACAGATAAACTGCCCTATGTCACTATGGGTGAGTCACACCAACATAACTATGAATCATCTTCCCATTCCACCAAAAGAGGGAGACATTGTGTATCTAAAAAGATTGTTTGATTGGTGCCAAAATAGATGTCTCTCTGACTGACTGGCTTTCTTAGTTGTGTCCCATATGACAAGATAACATGCATCATTTAATGAATATCTGTTATTGCAGAAGATGATTCTTTTGATTGGCTCTTTCTCACGGTAACATCAGTATGTGTTTCTCTCATCAGGTTCTGGATCTCTGGCAGCAATGGCAGTCTTTGAGGATCGCTACAGGCCCAACATGGAGGTAACCCTTCCTTGTGTGCATTTACATGTGTTTTTGGCTCTTTTTTTACCATTCAGATGTTTGAGCTTAGCAAGGCTTTTTTTCTTCTTTTTTTTTAAAATAAATTATTACTTTTATTCAGCAAGGATGCATTAAAATGATAAAAAGTGACAGTAAAGACATATAATGTTTATTTGTCGTATATTATTTCGTTTTTAAAGAATGGTGTTCTTTTGAACTTTCTATTTCTCAAAGAATCCCGAAAAAAATGCAACGCAGTTTCCACAAAAATATTAAGCAGCACAACATTCAGCATTTATAGAAATAAGCACTAAATCAGCATATTAGATTGATTTCTGATGGGTCCTGTGACACTGAAGACTGGAGTAATGATGTTGAGAATTCGGCTTTGCATCACAGAAATAAATTACATTTTATAATAAATCAAATTAGAAACCAGTCATTTTAATTTGTAGTAATATTTCACAATATTATTGTTTTACTGTATTTTTAATCAAATAAATGCAGTCTTGGTGAGCAGAAGGGACTTCTTTCAAAAACATTTAAAAACCGACATTAAACTTCGGAATATTACGGTATATATTCAGGATTCAATCAGATATGGGCAAATTTACAATATCTGAGAATTCCCAAAACAAACAGTGATTTTTAAACTTATAAAAGTCATTGGAGCTAATCTTAATAAAGTTTAAGAATACATAGTAATTTGGGTTTGATATTTGAAATATGAGCTGTAAATTGCTTTTTGTGAATGCAGTATTTCCGTAAATTTGTTAAAACACACAGGAACAGTTTAATCCATTGTAGTTAAAATAATGATTCTTCTGCTGGTTGTGTCCATCAGGAGGAAGAGGCCAAGCGTCTGGTGCGTGATGCTATAGCGGCTGGTATCTTTAATGACCTGGGCTCAGGCAGCAACATCGACCTGTGTGTGATCACCAAGGGGAAGGTGGACTACCTGAGACCTCATGACATGGCCAACAAGAAGGGAGTCAGGTGAGCATCTGTACTGCCAGAAGAACATCTCCTCATACACACCTGTCACCAGTCACATTTGTGGCATGGAGGCAGTGATGAAATCTGCGTTATCAGTCTTAATTCACGTGAACATCCGATTGTGCTTTTTAAAAAGAATCTTAAAGTGACATAAATGCCAGCTTATACACCTCTATGAGGCATGTTATGATTGTTACATAATCAGCTTATTACGATTATTGTATTGACACAAATGGTCAGTATTATTAACAATCTGTTAATGCAGGCCGCCACGTGTGTGCATGATATTAATCAGAGAATTTAACCAAATGAAAGCTCATGTTTCACTGTTCCCTTTTAAGGGAGGATAAGGTTTATGGACGCCCTGTGTGAGTAACCCATGTGTTGAAACGTGCACCACATCCAGACAAAACTGTAACCTGCATGTGTTTGACTAACAGGCGTGAGTTTGAAGTAGTCGAGTTGTTTAAACTGACAAGCTGTTTGATTTTTTTTCTCTTACATTTTATGTTTTTGTAGAGCACCAAAATGTATTTCCCTGGTCTGGATTGGTTTTATCTTGTGAAAAATATGTAGTGTTGCTGTCGTGATTTAGAGTTGTGTGTCATTAGGCTTTAGATTCTTTACAGGAGTTGAATCTTTAAGTTCATTGTGTATTTTCCTCACAGGACCGGAAGTTACAGGTACAAGCATGGAACTACCGGGGTTCTGACGAAGGCCGTGATTCCTCTGAGCCTGGAGGTGGTGGAGGAAAACGTGCAGACCATGGACACCTCCTGAGATGACACAACCCACCACACTTTGATCTGTTTGTTTCCCCCATAACCATTGACCCCAATTCTTATGTGGTGGTTTAGTCACTTTTCATTATTTCCAATAAAAGACATTGTAAGTTGAAGTTTTTGTCTTTTTTTTTTTTTTTTTGTGCATCCATTATCATTTTGGTTAAAAAATGTTTAGGTAAGTCTCTTATGCTCACCCAGGCTGCATTTATTTGATCTAAAATACAGCAACACAGTAATATTGTGAAATGTTTATACAATTTAAAATAACTGTTTTCTATTTGAATATATTTTAAAATGTAATTTATTCCTGTGATACAAAGCTGAATTTTCAGCATCGTTACGCAAGTCTTCAGTGTCACGTGAGCCTTCAGAAATCAGTCTAATATGCTGATTGGCTGATCAAGAAACATTATCAATTTTAAAATCAGTTGTGCTGCTAATTTTAAATTTTTTTATGAATTCTGAGATAAGTTCAAAAGAACAGCGTTTATTTGAAATAGAAAGTTACAGTGCCTGATGAGCTGAAATACAAATTAGTGTATTATGTTTCATGTGATAAATAATAGCACTTATTCTATTTGCTTATCACCAGGGGGCACAACATAAAAACCTTTGATAATACAAATTCTCAATTCATAATAATTTGAGTCTTTTTTTATCAGAAAATCTAATAGAAACAAGACTAATAAAAATGATTTAAAACGCTTCAGATGTCCTTCAAAACAAAGCTGTCACAAAGTCAATATTTCCAGTTACATTTTATTGTTAATCACACATTTAAACATGAGAAAATGCTTCAAACTTCCTTAAAAATAGCTTCTCTTTGGATATGAATCCTTTCATATGGAAGATATTTAACCAGAGAACAGAAATGCTGAACCCACTGTCCAACACAAGTGTTTCCTTGCAAAACACTCGACAATTGTGTGCGTGTGTGTATCAGAAACATAAAGAGAGATGAGTAACGAACTAAGGCATTTTAAATGCTGTAATGAATACAGAAAAAGTATGTATACATGGAACCACCTTGCTTTGACATCATCAACATGAGGCACTGGTCACCTGACCTGACCAACTTTCTCTAAACCAATCAGAATACAGCACTGATACATCATTTGAAAGCACAACAGAACACATCAGCATTCCTTTCAATACAAATCTAGAGAAATGCTCAGCTTAAAACAGCACAGACACTGTTGGCATTCTCTCCTTACTCATTTCTAGATCTTTCTATAGCTTGATCAGTTGGACTGAGAGAGCAGCAGAGATTACAGGTTTGCGCAATGGTTCTCCTCATTGCTGCAGGTGTGTGTGTTTGTATCAGGTGCTGGACGTCCACAGGTGCATCTGTTTGGCGAACTGCAGGACGAAGCTGATATCGGGCCGCTGGTCAGGATCTGGGTTGATGCACATACTGACCAGATCTCTGAGCTGCAACACATACAAGGTGTGCAGTTTACATCACTGTTCTTATGCTGTATCTTTATGAAATGACTGTTGAGATGGACGGTGTTACAAAATCTAGTGAGCTGACTACCTAGACAGCAAGAAGATATTTCTAAACAATAGTGTTCAAAAGTTTGAAGTCAGTAAGATTTGTATTTTTTAAAGAAAGTAGCACTTTCTTTAAAAAAATAAAAATTACGTGTCAAATAAATTATGTTTTAAACTTTCTATTCATCAAATCCTGAAAAAAAATGGCTCATGGTTTCCACAAATATATTAAGCAGCATCACTGTTTTGAACACAGATAATAATGTTTCTTGAGCATCAAATCAACATATTAGAATGATTTCTGAAGAATCATGTGACGCTGAAGACTGCAGTAATGATGCTGACAATTCAGCTTTGCATCACAGAAATAAATTACATTATGAAATGCATTCACAAGGCAGAGACTTATTTTAATCAAACAAATGCAGCCATGGTGAACATGAGACTTTTTGCAAAAATATAAAAAAATGTACTGACTTCAAACTTTTGAATGGAAGTGTATATTTAAATATTTTCTTTTCTTTTCTTCCTGGACTTGCTTGCTTATTTATTTATTGACTTTCTTTTCTAATTTTATTATAAAGCATTATTTTATGCCAAAGAATTAAAAAACAAAAATCAATATATCAACTGACTTTCTCAAATTCTGACTTTTTCTCTGAGAAACTGCAAGAATTGCAAGATATAAACTTGCAATCGTGAGATATAAACGTCAAATTCTGAGAAAAAAAAGTCAAAATCATGAGGTAAAAAAGAAAAATTGCAAGTACCTCTTTTTTTTTTTTTTTTACTGTGGTGGACACAAACTTCTATAGTGTTGTAAAGCAAATGCCATTAAAGGATTTAATTAATTGCATGCTTAAATGCATTAACTATTGCAGATGCATCATTTAGAACTATGAAGTGACTAGCTCTAGTAGCTCTAATAGCTTTATACATCATGTATGATTGTGCTCACTGAAGTATTGAGATGTTAGCTCATGGGAGGCGTGTAATGCCGTGTGTGTGTGTGTTGTACCTTCTGAGAGTAGTGCCCTGAAGGCAGAGGAGGGTAATCGCACTGTTCGATCTTGTGGCACAATGAAAGCAGGTTCATCTTGTCGCTGTAGAAAGGGCTATGCAGAGCTGCCATCTAAGGGACACAAATATTACTCATAAAAAATAATTACCTCTCTTTCTGCTGTTCTTGCTTACTATTTGACAGTATTACTGTTCCACTATTCTTGTGGCTGTACTTTCAAAACAGTGTATTTCAGTATTTATTCTGGTACAGTGCCTTGCCATATAGACTTTGATTGCAAGTACATTACTGTAAAGCAATGTGTGCTTGTTTATAAATATTTAAATAATTTTATATGGTAATAATCAACAGTTGACCTTAATTTGTACAGAATTTTAATGGTAAAAAAAAATCATAATGTTACAAAAGATTTCTGTTTCAAATACATGCTGGTTTGAACTTTCTGTTCATCAAAGAATCTTGGAAAATAATCATATTTCCCTCAAAAATATTAAGCAGCAGAAACTGATTTCAGCATTTGTAATAATCAGAAATGTTTCTTGAGCAGCAAATCAGCATATTCGAATGAGTTCTGAAGGATCATGTGACACTGAATATTGGAGTAAAGATGCTGAAAATTCAGCTTTGCATCCCAGGAATAAATTATATTTTAAAACACATTCCTATAGAAAACAGTTATTTTAAATTGCAATAATATTTCTCCCTTTTTACTGTATTTTTGATCAAATAATTGCAGCCTTGGTGAGCATAAGGAACTTTCTTTTTTTTAAGTTAAAACGTTTGGACGCTAGAATGAACCAATTCTGTGTTTGTGTACCTCATACAGCAAGCAACCCAAGGACCAGATGTCTGATTTGAAGTTGTAGCCATTTTCATGAATCCTTTCGGGAGACATGTAATATGGAGTTCCAACTGGGAAAGACACAGATAGATGATAAGCAGCTGGTATGCAATTCCCGTCTATTAGCGTTCAGTACATGCATGAAGTGTGTTTATTTGAGTGTTTGTGTGGAGGGTCAGTGGTACCAAGAGAGTGTGCAGCCGTGGTTTTGGAGCTAAAGAATCGACCTAGTCCAAGGTCACCGAGTTTGACCTGTCCAGTAGCTGTGATGAAGACGTTGGCTGGTTTTATATCTGGTACACACACACAAACATTTACAGAAGAACAAAAAAATGCGGCCACATTTAATGAAAAAATCATGTGTGTCTGTATTAGAAAGAAAGTTAGTGAGTTTACCTCGATGCATGACTCTGCGTGAGTGCATGTGTTCCAGCGCGCTGCACAGCTGCACAAAATACTTCCATACTGTTCGTTCAGGAATCAACCTCTGCTTCTTCTTAAAATACTAAACACATGCCAGGGTTATTATCATGAACTAAAATTAATAACAACACCATACACATTTCCTTTGCTTGAAATAAATATTAACTGAAATAAAATATAAAACAAATTATTTTATTTCAGCTATTTTTTTATTTTAAATATATAATGTTTCAACTAGTTGAAAAGGCATTATATAAATAAACTAATACTAAAAACTAAATAAACAAATACTAAAAACTACAACTTACTAAAACATATATATGAAGAGTTTATTTACTCTTTTTTTTTTTTTTTTTTCAAAAATCATGTTTTTTATTATGTTATCATGTTTTTGTGTTTGTTAGCTGTTTTTTTTAAAGTTATTTTTAACCTAGTCAAAACAACCCAACTGCAGTTTGATTGAGATTAATTGGAATGCACCATGAAAAGACATGATTTCTGTGAATTGTTAAAAACATTATCTGTTTTTGCAAATAAACTCTTCTTATTATTATGCACCATGAAAAAACATGATTTCTGTGAATTGTTAAAAACATTATCTGTTTTTGCAAATAAACTCTTCTTATTATATATATATATATATATATATATATATATATATATATATATATATATATATATATATATATATATATATATATAACAAAAAAAAATTAACTAAAATGAAAACAAACACAGAATATCCAAGAATAGTATCCTATTCAAAAACACATTTAATTTTTTGACAGAAAAAATGAGATCTCAAAAAGTATTTGGCCGTTTAACGTGTGGCATGACACTGACCTTAATCATCTGGGAAAGGTCACCAGCGCCTGCTAACTCCAGAACAATATTCAGCTCGTTTCCTTCAATAAACGAGTCCAAATACTTAATGACGTTTGGATGGTTCAATTGCTGCAATCACAGAATTCAAATAAAACATCACCAACTCTCACAAACAGAGACACTTGTTTGAGTTTAAAAACGTACGATGCTAACCTTTAACAAGTCGATCTCTTTAATGCAGTCCTGCCGGGCTTTAGCATCCATCATTTCAAAGATCTGAGAAAACAACACATTATTACAACATCCACCCAGACCACTCGCTTGTGTAAAATTTTGTAATTTAATGTTGAGCAATGGATGACAAAATTGGTTCTTGGTTCATTCGTCACCAAGATAAGGTCAAGTGCATTGCATTATGGACAGTTTTCTTTGGTTATACGCTGCATATTTTACATACATTTGCGTTTAGTATACAAGCTGCAACAGTATGAGTAATATACTACTTAAAGACATGTAAATGCTCACCTGTACTTTCTTTAGTGCCACTTGTTGGTTGTCCAGTAGACAAGTGGCTTTATAAACCTCACTAAACTGACCGCGGCCAATCTTTTTCTCGATGAGGAAGTTGGACATCACGGAGTAGAACCCATATCCTAGCATGTTCCTCTAAGAGACAGATAGAGGAACCGAAAGAAGACAGTGAGAGTCAGAGTAGTGTGGTAATATCAGCATTATCACTGCGATGATTCATAAAAGCGCCTGTCTGCAGTTGTAATAATAACAGCGTGTGCCCACGTGAGCCCAGGCCTGTGCCAGCAGCTGCACGTGTGTGTGTGTGTGTGTGTGTGTGTGTGTGGTCAGACCTGGTCGTTCTGTACTGGCACTGTGTAATTTTGATTCAGATCTTGAAGGCTGTTCTGCTCCATAATGACATTCCAGACCTGCAGGCAAACACAAAGGACGACATTCGCAGTGTCTGCTTTATCAACCGGATCGTTTTATTTCCAGATGGCTGCTTTGTTTAATTGTAGTTTTTCAGTAACGATAAAAACAATCCTGAGCCGTTCAAACAAAGCCTGAGATCAAAAAGCAGCTGTCAGTGCTTTAAAACAGCAGTGGATTATGACAGATGAGACCCAAATTAATAATTGAATTTTGTGGTATAAATCATCCTGCGTTTTTGTTCAAAAGTTTGGGATCGATAAGATTTTTAATTTATTTATTTCTTTTTTCTTTTTGAGGAAAAGGAAAGAAGCTATGCTCACCAAAGTGCCTTTTTTATTATTAAAAATGCAATTAAAACAGCAATATTGTGAAATATTAGAACTTCAAATAAGTGTTTTCTTATCTATTTTAATATATTTTAAAATGCTATTTATTTCTGTGACGCAAGGCTGAATTTTCCTCCAGTCTTCAGTGTCAAATGATCATTCAGAAATTATTCTAATATACTGATTTGCTGCTCAAGAAATATTTCTTATTATCAATTTTGAAAAAAAAGTTGTGCTGCTTCATATTTTTGTAGACATAGTGAAACTTTTTAATGAATAGATTTTTAAAAGCATTATTATAAATGTCTTCACTGTCACTATCACAATTATGTGCATCCTTGCTAAATACATTTTTAATTTCTTAAAAAAAAACCCTTACTGATCCCAAATTAATCAGGGTAGTTGTCCACTGTTAAATGTAAAACACATTTTTAAAATATTTAAATTTAATATTTAATTTTTGCTTATTTCCAAATGTTTAATGCAATTAAAATGCAGTAATTTGTCTTTACTACATGAAATGTTGCTTGCTTAATTTTATGCCACTAGCAATATTCAATATATCACCCAGAGCTATGCTGCATCCACACCAATAGGTGTCTGAATAAAGTCTAAAACCATAACCATTTGTGCCACAAAAATATGAATTTTTTTTTACTTGAATAAAAAAAACACTAATCCTGGCTCAAAGCAATTAACATATATCTCCTCCCCGGCTCCTCCCCAATTTATGATTTCTTATTCTAAAGTGATAAGCAGCAGGAAATGATGACGTGCATGCATTTACTCTTATGACCCTGTTTTAGCATTTTATTTTTTCCAAAACGCCCACTTTCAAAATACTAGGGAAATTCTTTAAAACTTCTCAGATCATAAGATAAAGCGAGTGCATTGAAGCCTGTGACTTCTGGAGAAGTGCAGGGATACACCATTCCACTTTATCCTGATACCTGCAAGATTATCCAGTAACAATCATACCTAACAGACTAGATCGGTTGCATGTCACTTAAATCGACCCCATTAAAAAAGGTCAGTTTTAGTTTCAGTACCTATCCAGGTGTCAGATTAGTGTAACCTGAGTGAAGCGTTCCAGAGAATACATTGTATGTCTGTTGTACTGTATGTGCGCAGACGCATGGGAACAGGGGTGTGTATGTAGTCTTCAGAGCACATGTTCTCTTCTGCACTGCACAGCTTGACATGTACAAACAGCTCCTGTTTTATTTTAAACTCTAGACAAACCTACTGACCCACAATCACAAATACACACAAACACAAATGACTGTTCCTGTAACATTCTGTGCCTAAGAGGCATAATAAAGACTAATTAGCAGAATGAGCATGTGTTGAACGTGTTTTTTAAGTGTGTTTGTGTGTGCACATCTGCTTCAATGTTGTCAACAGCATATATATATATATATATATATATATATATATATATATATATATATATATATATATATATATATATATATATATATATATATATATATATATACACATATATATATTTTTTTTTTATGTACTGTATATTTGGAGATATATGAAAATATCTATCTAGATGGATGGATGGATAGATAGAAAAGACAGCACATAAGAGAGAACAGACTGAAGGACTGTGTAAACTATCTAGTCAATGTGAGTACAGTAATACTGCTGACTACTATAATCATACTGTAGCTAATCATATATTAAAATAGATTACAGAGCACATATTTTTTTAATAAAAAAAAAAAACAAAAAAAACATGCAAGTTAGTTCCTGCTTACAGGGATGGAGAAAAACAGGTCTACAGCAGGAGAAAAAAAAAACGAAAGAAAAATATTTTGGGGAGGGGAGGGGAAGGAGAGGGTGGTCCTGTACCAATTTCCTTCCATTCATGTGAAGAAAAATGCAGAGGAAGAATTCTATCCTACCGTATGAAACAGTGCCACTCTCCACACACACACACACACACACACACACGAGGGATTATTATAACAAAGACACACATCTGGACGTGCAGTACTCTGTTCAAACACACACCACTGTGTTTGTTTCCAAAACCACACTGCTTGTATGCTTCCGGTCTGTATTTTCAGATGGGTTAGAGGTGAATCACATTTTCTTAGAAACCCTAGAATACTTAGAAACCCGACAAGCATCATCTTGCTAATTCTTATCTTCACAGGATTTGTATCACGATGGTTATATTTAGAATCGCACATAACACTACTCTTATAAAAGAGTATATATCTATATATAGCATGTGACTTTTCTGGATGGGAAAGGGTGTAGTAGATAAATATATAAAAAATACTGTACTTTGTATAAAAAAAAGACACTTTACTGTGTAAACATGCTACAGTAATAACATTTTAATTGGTTAACTGTAAATTACTTTACCTTGGTAAAAAAAAATAAAACTGTAAATACTTTAACATCACATTATATGTCATTTTAATGTACAATACTGTTTTACTTTTTTGTTGTTGTTTTGCATGCTTTTTTTGCATGCATCATATAGTTTATGGTGAAAAAGTATGGACAGGCCACTTATAGGATGAACTATGATTCAACGTGGTTTTCTGTTTTACCACATGTATTATTTTAAAACTAGATTTTGGTATATTAATAGAAAGATCGTATGAAAAAAAGTCAATGGCTACCGTCAACTGTTTGGTTATCTGCATTCTTCAGAATATCTTCTTTTGTGTTCAACAGAAGAAAGCAACTTGCACAGGTTTGGAAAAATTATAGAGTGAACCATCCCTTTCAGATTAAGGATAAAGGATCTAAGATTAGCAGTGGTCTTGAAGAAGTAAACTGCGCGCAATTTCAAGCCGTTTGTCTTCCTCTCTGGTGAGTCACGCGCATCTGTTTCCGCCTGCTACAGATGCTACAGATCTAACAACTCAAATGCTACAGATCTAACAACTCAATACCAGAAACCCCCGTCACATATCCACAATCTCACTTCCAAAAAGCCCCGAGCGTGTACAGAAACTTACACACGTGTCTGATCAAACAGACCTGCATGATAATATCATTCGACTTGGTGAAAGAAGCCCACCTCAGTTCTGCAACGTAACCTGCCACAAAAATGAACATGTTTGACTTGTTTGGCACTGATCTACTGTAACTGTACGTTATGTTGTTTTCATCCAGGCAAAGTCATTAATCACAGGCATATACTCACTACATGTCATAACTAGGCCTAATTATTCTGAATAGCCTAAATATTTTGACAGGTGACACATCATGTCAACTACTTAGTTTATGCTGCTTTAGTAATGGCCTACTGTTAATTAATACTTTGATGGTTTCTTTGTTTGTTTATTGAGTTACTGAATTTCACGTGACGTTATTTTTAATTACATTTTTAATTTAATTTTTTTTTTTTTTATTGCTATCATGCAGTGTTTTTTCATTTAACATGTTTCCTGTAACTGTATGAATCATCTCAATAAAAAATAGGGGAGGTATAAAGCTATTTTGTGTCCAAAAACACGTGAATGGATGCAAACAAACAGTGTGTGTGGGCGGAGTCAGAACTGCAGCTTTTCCTTATAAAAAACAAGCGCTCTTCAGTGCTATCATACAAATAACTAAACATTAAACGCGTCTTATTATCATCAAAAATAAGCCATAATACCATGCAAGTGTTGATTCAGAGCATTACGTTATATTTGCACATATGATCGAAGTTACAGTGTGAAGGTGGGTGTTCCCGTTGAACTAGAGGAGCGTTTCTTTATATTTAATGTGTGTTTTATTCCCTATACAACATTTACAGTACGATGCGATTGTTTTGGTGTTATTTATTGCCGTTAACGCGTCTGGAAGCATATCAATGAGCGAACTAGGCCCTTATATGCAGAAAACAGATGCAAGAACTTTCAAAACAGATCTAACGTTACTTTCCGCGCAAGAGAACTAAAGCAGAAGCAATTCTCGCGCTGCCTACGGTACCTTGAGTCGTTCCATGGAAGTTAGTTTAATCCAAAGCAACTGAACAGCCTTGCGTTCATTTACATTCTCTCTCTCTGTTTCCTATTGCAGCACTGCGACATTATGCACCCCACGAATAATTTGGCACGATATTTCTCTTCTACATGAGCACGTTGTGCAACTGTAAAGCCGTATCGCGAGGCGCGCGAGCGTCACGAGCATTTTCACAGCAAATTGGGTTAAAAGTCATGCAGTAGTTCCACTTACCTCACCAGCGCGGTGCCTCAGACATTTACTGGACTGAAAAATGCTGCGAAGCCCCTTTGGTCAGTTTCCAGACTCACTAATGTCACGGGCCAAGCAAGTTTGAGTCACACCCCGCGCATCACATGGCTGTGATCTGTGAGTAACCCACTGCTCCTGCCCTTCACTTTCTCAGCAAGGTTTGTAAAAAAAAAAGGTTTGTAATTCAGATATTTTGTTTAATGGTTGGGAGCGTATATTATTTATTATTATTATTATTATTATTATTGAATTATAATAAGTATTTATTTAAGATGTTTTTTTATTTAAATGGGTAGTTGACCAATTAAAAATTGGACTGTGTCCTATGGTGTGACACAGCAAAAATGTAGAAAAAAACTTAACATACTAATAACATGAGAAAAATGTATCTTCATTCTTAGAGTTACAAATAGCATGAGAGAGGGTTATCTTCAATGCTAGAGTTTTTTTTTTTTTTACATTTTTGTGTCACACCATAGGACACACTGGTACTTCAACTACCCAAATGTGACAATATCACCACTTACTAATAAAACTACTACTACTACTTTAACAAGTCCAATGCTTTTTTATTTTTTGCTAATCATATCACAAACACATGCTAATAATAATAATAATTTATTATTATTATTTTACTAGTAGTAGTCGTACTTGTAGTATTTACAGCAAGTCATATTACTTATTATATTATATCATTTATTTAATTTAATTGACATAATACCAAAACCATATAATAATAATGATGATAATAATAATAATAAATGAGAAAATAAATAAATAACAATAATTAGTGTTCTGATAATTATTTTTATATTATATTATTTATTTTATTTCATTTAATTGACAATAATCAGCCAATAATAATAATATATTATAAATAGTGCCATCAAACGATTAGTTGCGATTAATCACGTCCAAAATAAGTTTTTATTCACATAATGTATTTGTACTGTATATTTATTATGTATCTATAAACACACACATACAGTATATATTTTGAAAATATTTACATATAAACAACACTTTCTTCATAAATGTATACATACATGTGTGTGTATTTATATACACATAATAAATATAAACAGGACACTCATATGTTATGTAAACAAACTTTTATTTTGGATGTGATTAATCGCGATTAATTGTTTGACAACACTAATTATAAATAATGATAATTATTATTATTATTTTATTAGTAGTATTTTTACCAGTGCTTTATTTGCAGTGTAGTATTTTTATTCATATTATATATTATTTATTTTATTTAATTGACATAATAATACTAAAACCATATATTACTATTATTATTAATGAGTAAATAAATAAATAACAATATTAAGGGGTCTGATCATTTTTTTAATATTATATTTATTTTATTTTAGTTCATTGACAATATCATAAACTATTCATCATCACCATAATAATAATAATATTAAAATTAAACTTTGACTTTTATATTTCTAATTTTTTTATAACTTATTAGTATTAGTGGTGGTATATTGACAAAAAAATGAAGCTCTGCAGCCTAATACATCCCACACCTGACCTTTAGGATGGGTAATTCTATGACAGTGTCATGACGACATTTATTTCAGTATAACCCCATGTGCAATAACGCTACGGCAGCAAAACCCCCAGACTTTTGATGTGGCCTGTTATGGTTTATGGAAAGTGGACCCACACCTTTCTAGATATTGCTGCTTCTCTCACCTCTCTCGGTCTCTCGCACGCACACACGCTCATTTTCAACCGAATAGTTGTCATTCTTGTGGGGACATTATGAGCAAATACCTTTCAGACTGCCTTTAACACACAAACACTCACAGACACCTTGTCAAAGTTTGCTTCTGCAGACACAGTCTTGTTTGACACGTGTTGTACTAGAGGAAGTGGCAAAGATCTGTTCAGTGGCATTAAAAAAAGAATGACAAAACTGTAGAGTGTGTGGAGGACTTCTGCTTTTTCATTTTAACTGTGTGTGTGTGGGGGGGGGGCATATAGAGGAACTAAGAATAAAAAAAATCCACAAACCACACATTCATTCAATCTTGAACAGTCATTCAGTCATCAGGCATTTCAGTAATTTGAAATTCACTAGCGCCCCCTCGAGGTCTCAGACCCTGAAGGAAAAGAGAGAGAGAGCATGTCATAGCCATCATATTTTTGGAAAAATAATTCAGTATCATGAATACAGTAATCATTCTGACCACGACTAGCCAGTGAATTTGTGAAACACTAGGCAAGTTTAAGAAAATGGGTGTAAAAAATAATATAATATAATATATAGTCCATATAATATACATAAAATATTATAATATATAATGTTAATTTTAATAAATGTAAATTTATTTACATTTTACACTTTACAAATATAATAAATTTGTATGTGTATATATATGTATATATGTGTATGTATGTATGTGTGTGTATATATATATATATGTTTGTGTTAGTGGTGTCAAACAATTATTTGTGATTAATCGCATCCAAAATAAGTTATTTACATAATACATGTGTGTGTACTATGTATATTTATTATGTTTATATAAATACACACACGTGCAGTATATATTTAAGAAAAATTTTATATTTGTATATTAAATATATTTATATATGAGATAAATTATATAGATATAAATATACATGTAAATATTTTCAAAATATATACTGTATGAGTGTGCATTTATATATACATAATAAATATACATATGGAAGCCCGTTTCCGCCATAAAAAAGAAAAAAAGAAAAGGTTGTTTTTTGTTTGTTTGTTTTTTGGCAATTCTGACTTTTTTTTTCTCGCAATTCTGACTTTTATCCTCAGAATTGTGAGAGATAAAATCGCAATTCTGAGAACATATCAGCCCCCCCCCCCCTCAAAACTGAACTTTAACTCGCAATTGCGAGTTTATATCTCTCAATTCTGAGGATAAAAGTCAGAATTGCGAGATATAAAGTCGCAATAACCTTTTTTTATTATTTTATTCAGGGGCGGAAACGGGCTTCCATAGTGCACACACACACACACACACATATATATATATATATATATATATATATATAATATAGCCTATTGTGTAAATAAACTTTTATTTCGGATGCAATTAATCGTTTGACAGCACTATATATATATATAATATATATATATATATATATATATATATATATATATATATATATATATATATATATATATATATATACATACATATAATATATTAGTGTATATGTTTCAGAAAATGACCACTTTAATGCATATTTAATGTTTAAGGTCTTAAAGTTTGCAAAGTAAATATGCATGGACAAAAATAAAAGACAAATCAAATAATAATAAAATTTAAAATAAACAAGTAAATAAACACAAAGATAGAAATACACTTAAATCATGTGTGTCGGCCTATATGCTTTCCATGTAAGTGTCTGTAGGGGTCTGTGGGAAGAAGAGCAGCGTGTCCTGTAATCTCTCCATCCATAAAAGCACACATGAGTAAACACAAACCAGACACACACACGTACACACGTGCTTCCTTGTGGTAAACACTTGGTCGAACCACAACCACAAGCATGAAATGTGTAGCATATAGAAATAGTCCAAATCAAACAACACTCCTTCATTATTTCTGCGTTCTTCTGATTGTTTTTCTTTTTGTTATTATTCGACGGCTGTGCAGCATTTTAAAGAACCCATAACAAAGAGAAAATCCGGAAAATATTTTCTGTTGTACAAACCTAAGACTTCATTAGCAGCTAATAAAAAATGCGGTCATGGAAGAAAGACTGCAGCGAATCTCTTTCTCTGTTTGATGCTGTGACCGTGTATCTCCGCCAGTCTCTCCAGCTCTGGCTGACTTCAGTCTCAGCTCGTAACTGCACAATGCAAACCACAATCACCTCAGTACGGATCAGGATAATTACACCAGACAAACTTTACACACGCAAACACTCACACAAAATAAGAAAACAACACGGCAGACTAAAATAATCAAACACCACACCCACCAGTGCTGAATAAACAAACAGAACGTGAATACTTTATTTAAGCCTATAGTTAATCGTGTTCAAATAAAAGTTACCACATCTGGTGGTCTGAGCGCATATGGGTGTATGTAGGCATCTTCAAGTACAATGTTTACTGTTCAGTTCAGTCATGATGATTTAGACTCTTAATGCCTTGATATAAGTAACACACTGCTGTTCAAAAGATTGGGGTTGGTAGGATTTTTTAATGGTTTATTTATTTATTTAGTCTCTTATGCTCACCAAGGCCGCAATTATTTGATCAATAATACAGTAAAAACTAATATTGTTAAAGCTGTTTTCTATTTAAATATATTGTGAAATGTAATTTATTCCTGTGATGCAAAGCTGAGTTTTCACCATCATTACTCCAGTCTTCAGTGTCACATGAACCCTCAGAAATCATTCTAATATTCTGATTGCATACTGATACACTACTTTGAAATGTAACAGGCATCATATAGTATACAATATGCAGTATGCAGTACGTACTTTGCAAGTATTCCAAATTCTATTCCGAACCAAATTGTAATGGCACGACAGCAGTGCTGGATGAGGCCTTTCTTTTACTGTGTGATTCTCTTTCCTTCAGTTAATGAATGCTAGTAATATACACAGATCTTAAGGTAATATAACAATCAAAATTATGTTTAAGAGTGGTAGAGGAACTCAGAAGGCATTGGGGAGTTTGTGTTGTGACTGTGCATGCTGTGACGGAGAGGTGCTGGTGGGGCTGGATGGGCTCAGAGATCTGTGGGACAGTTGGGGTGAAGGCACTGATGGGGACGTGATGGTGGAATTGTCCGAAACATTGTCCACTCCCATGCTATCCTGATATAGACAGTTTCTCCTGAGTTTTGCACGGGCATTCTGGAACCAAACCTGCAGAAAATAAAGACATAGGATTTGACACAATTAGACATATCATCGGTGATGGAAGGAATGAGAGATTGTTTTTCTTCTTCACAGAAACAAGAACATCTGACTGTCTGTATTCAAAGGAATCACATGATCGATGTTGTAAATCTACTTTGATAAGTGGCCAAGAAATAGTGCCAAACCTCAAATATTTTGTATTAATTTTTCATCATAACATTCATTTAAACAGTTTCCTACACTATGGAAGCTCGTTTCCACCATGGAATAAAAAAATAAATAAAAGCAGTAACTGCAACTTTTTATCTCATAATTCTGACTTTTTTCTTGCAATTATAAGTTTACAATCCACACTTCTGACTTGTTTTCTCATTTGTGAAACCTGTTTTCAGAATTTCAATTGTATATCTAGCAGTTTGAAGTTATAAACTCATAATTGTGAGTTTGCATCTCTCCTTTTTTTATCTAATTTTATCGCAATTTTATATCTCACACCTTTTTTTCTCACAATTGCTTGTTTAAATCTCACAATTCTGACTTTTTTCCGGAATTGCAAATCATAATTTTTATAATTGCGAGTTTCCATCTTGGAATTCCAAAAATGTTTCTCATAATATTGCAATTAAGCTTGTATATGGATAAAAAAACTAATAAAAAGGTAATTGTGACTTTTTATCATACAATTCTGACTTTTTTTCTTGCAACGAGTTTATATCTCACAATTTTGTCTTTGTAAATTCAGAAGAGATTTGGGATTTGACAACATTATAGAAATTGTGAGATGTAAACGAGATGTAAACTCACAATTACAAGATATAAATTCAGAACTGTGAAATATAAACTCTCAATTCTGAAAAAAAAGCAAGCTTCCATTCTAAACCTTTCTGTTTATTTCGGTGCATAAATGCCACATTTTCAATGTGGTCTTTTGGATCCAACTGTATATGTAACTCAAACAGTGGTTCAGAGAGGTTTTTCTGACCTGGAGCACACGTTTGGTGAGGCCGGTTTTCTGGGCGAGCTCTTTGAGGTCTTTGGCATCTGGATTGTGGTTGTGGGTGAAGAAGTTCTGCATGCTCCGCAGCTGGTGATGCTTGAAAGACGTTCTCATGCGTTTGGACTTCTGACAGCTCACTCTCTCCGACAGGTCCACACCCATATCGCTCACATCTATAGAGCGCACACAAACAGTTAATCATCACTGATATGACTCACACTAAAGGCCAGGACTTACAGTCAACAATAGCAAACACGATAATCTCATTTTCATCTTCTGCATGCATACTTAAGAACAAAAGTATACCAGAACTATGACTATTTATTCTTAAAAACCCTTTTATATAGAACATGGTTTACTACAGTCAATCTATAATATTTATAGGAATAATTAATACATTTTTAATAAGTTTTTCATATATTTGTAAGCAAATTATATATTTTACAATATATTCTGGCCTATATGAAAATTACTGTATGTATATATATATATATATATATATATATATATATATATATATATATATATATTATATTTATTTATTTATTTAGGACGTTTACATATTAATATAAGTAAAATTGTATTAATATTAAAATAACAATTGTATTTTACATTTTAAATTATATTTGTTTTTTTAATAGGATCTGACTTTGTAATGCTGACATATTGTTTGATAAGAAATATTAATATTTTTATTTTGTTAATCCCAAATAAATGCAAAATATAACCTATACTGGTCAGAAATTTGGAATAATCCAGATGTTTACTTTTTTTTTTTTTTTTTTTTTTTTTAAACATTAACTCCCGGTTTCACAGACAAGGTTTAAGCCTAGTCCTAGACTAAAATCTAAGTCTGAGCTGTTTCAACTGAAATAAACTTGCTCTGACTGATCTTAAAATATAACAGTGCCTTTGTTTTGTCTCAAGATGCACACCAGTAATGGTTTTTTTTTTTCTAAGTACGTTTATAAAAACTACTTAAATGTCCTAATTGAACTATGGCCTAATCCTGGCATAGTTGTCTGTGAAACCGGGCCTAAATGTCTCTTATGTTAAACAAGGCTGCATTTATTTGATCAAAATAAAAACAATAAATAATATTCATTTGCTGCTTTTGGAAGCTATGATGCATTTTTTTTCAGGATTCTTTGATGAATAAAAATGTAAAATATTTCTTTCTTTTTGTTTTACTTACCCCAAACTTGGTACTTTGGTATACTGTATCCATGGTTTAAATAAATAAACAAATAAATAAGTAGATAAATAAATGAATAAGCAGCACAACTATTTTAACTGCCACTGCATGAATAAATTACACATAAAATATATTAAAATAGAAAACAGTTACTTTAAATTGTAATAATATTTTACAATATTACTATTTTTACTGTATTTTTAATCAAATAAGTACAGATTTGGTGAGTATAAGAGACTTTTTACTTATTCCATACTTTTGACATGTAGTGTAAAAATACAGAGTACGAAAATCTTAATTTAAATAATAAAATTATGCTAATATCTAAAATGCACTACCTGAATTATAAGTAACATGGTCTGTTGCATTACAGTTTTTCCTCTTCCGGGCCCGTCCTCTGTGCACAGGGCTCACTTCATTGCATGTGCCGAACTCAGGATTTGGCTCTTCTGGAGACACGTCTGAACAATACAAATCTGTATGACTGTATTCCCTCTGCAGCATCGTCTTGAAATGTACCCGGCAGTACACTGACGTCTCTCTCATCCCGTAGTGATCTCCAGTGAGCAGCAGTTTGTTGCAGGTGGCACAGGAGAAGCAGCTCAAGTGATACACCAGATCCCCGGCGCGCATCACTACCTCTGAGGCAGAGATTCCCAGGTCGCACCGTGCACATCTTTGCAAAGAAAACCTCCTACTTAAGAGAATACATCTTTATTACACAGATATATTTAACTGCATGTGTGAAATGTGAAAACTCTGGACAGGGGTGTTGGGGCATGTTGTCACAAAACAATGGTTCAGTATTTAGTGTGTTTCTAAGTGTTCTGTTTTATAATTATCATATATGTAATTTTACATTTATACATTTACATTTACACAGTTTATACATTTAATATTTTTTAAAATGTTGTGGATAATTTATTTTTTGACATTAGATAATATTTCATTAAAATATAGCTCTGTTCTTTTCAAATCTGTGTCAATAAACAGCAGGTTCACATGGTGGCAAATTGCACTGTAGGCTATGTGGCCACAAGGTCATGGTTAATTAAATGAATTGCATTTTTTTTCTTGTAAATATTTGTGGGGATTCAACATTTTAAAGTACCAAATAATTATTAAAATAAACCTGCTCTGACATATATTCGCTGGGGTAAAAAGCGTGACAATAGCCCCCCTGATCGAGAAGTTTATCTAAATATACATTTATTTTACCTGTAATAATCCTCCTTACAGTAAATGTCTCCGTGTTTGCTGAAGCACGAGAGCTCTGACTCCAGGTCAGCGTGACACGCGCTGCATTTCAAACAGCGCTCGTGCCACCGTCTGTCTGCCGCGAGCAGGTAGAAGCGATCTGAGATCAGCGCGCCGCAGCCCGCGCACACCGGAGGCTCGCAGCCCTGGAACACCACAGCTAAACATTTATCGTCGCAATCAAACATCCTGAGTTTAAGTTGTCATATATTTGACCAAAATCGGTTCATTTATAGCCTATATAGCCTGTTTAAGTTCTCGTTCATTTTCAAAGACTATGTGAATGCATGAACGTTTAATTTATTTAGCTATATGAATAAATAATGTTTTGAAGCCGACTAGCTTCTTCAACCTAAAAGTAATTCAGGTGTGGTTTACCGTAATTGTGTCATGCAGAACTTGGCAATGCTGTTAAATATGATTATTGGTAACTTTAATACTTATAATTTGGCTATATAGCCTACTTTAAAACAATTATCTATATACTGAATTTAATATTCTATGTCTTGTGCAAAACTAAAAAACATCTCTGGCAACTAATACAATAAAATAAAAAGGTATTTAATATTGTAACATATATAAAGGTTTTATAAACACAAAATGATTATTTAACACAACTGAACTTGTTCAATGTCGAACAACAGACAGATTACTGCACATTTTCACTTTTTATATTGCCAAAAGTTGAAATAATAAAATATGATTTATATTTACATTACAAAAGAATAAAATGAATTCTTACCGATTCATTGTTTTCCATGTTGATAAAGAGCAGTGAGGTCCTTCTCTCTCGCGGTGCAAGGATGAATGTCTATATTTTAACTCCTTTGGGTGAGAGAAATGATGAGATCTATCTATCTATCTATCTATCTATCTATCTATCTATCTATCTATCTATCTATCTATCTATCTATCTATCTATCTATCTATCTATCTATCTATCTATCTATCTATCTATCTATCTATCTATCTATCTATCTAAATAAAGGAAAACTAGTGAAGCTGTTTAAAAAGCGTTTCCAAAACGAACTAAATCTCCGAGTCTAAATAAACTGCAATCAGAAACTTTGTTTGGAATAACAGATTCCCAGTGAGGATGTTGTCTGTCTTTATCAATGTCTCTAATTCTTCTGGGTATAAGAGTGGACGGGATGTAGTTGCCTTTGCGCAGAATCAGGGTTTGTGGAGACTCCGTGCGCTTAGAGACAGGAGGAGGTTACCGCTGTTTGCTCGCATCCTGCTTCATACTGAATTATCTTGACTACTGTGTTTAAAGGCTAATTAAAGTCATTTTAAGAATAGCAAGAAATAGCACGCTTATCCATATCCATATTTACTTTATAGCCATAATGTAGGCTGCCTATAGCGCATGCTCTATTCTATTCTATTCTATTCTATTCTATTCTATTCTATTCTATTCTATTCTATTCTGAAACGGCCAACTTTATTCAGAAATATACAAGCCGTTAAGCAGTAGCTACAATATACTGATACTCGTCCTTGAACTGAATTCACAATAAAATGACCATAGAAACAATTGGCATCCAGTCAGAGATTATATAATTTATGTGATGTCTATTGTGTAATCTCCATGTATATAAACAATATTTTAATTTTGTATCTGCATGCATTTGACCTTAAATACACACACACACACGCACGCACGCACGCACGCACGCACACACACACACACACACACACACATATATATATATATATATATATATATATATATATATATATATAATTTTTGTGTCTTAAAGAAAGAAAGAAAGAATACTAACACTACCAGCAACCTCGTCTTAAGTTTATTTCACATCAACATGATCCGTAGCAACCCAATCAGTATGTTCTCCTTTCATAAATTAGCCTACACGACAGTAGTTTTAGACTCTATCTCAGTCTGCACTCTTAACAGCAAACGCATCCGCACTGTTCATCTGCCATACAGCTGTAACAGTTGTTATTGCAATTCATTGTTGCAATGCCCAGACTTCATACCACACTCCCTTCTGTGTCAGGCGACTCATACGTCACGGCTTTTTCGCTATGTGGGAAATGTAGTTCGGTGTTGTATCGATCGACAGCCGGAGACTCGCCCAAAAAAATACAACTCCCATAATTCACTTGGGCCGTAGTACCGTGATCCGCGCGTGGAGACCATGGCGTTCCTGTGCAGTATGTGACGGGGATAACGGGAAATATAACTCCGACAGCGGGTTATTGTCACATTATTCCGAGGAACGGATTGGATTTAAATAAAGGATAAAATGGGCTCTCGTATCAAGTAAGCGTCAATGTCTCTATCACCTTTTGTATCACATACAGTGTTGTTATAAATGCGAGTTCTGACCTCCCTTAAAGGCCTGTTTAGACTTGTTGCGACAGAGAGAGACTGTGCTTTGGGTATTTAGGTGTTGATTTTCTTATTTGCACAATTAACGTAGTACTTTAGTATGCTTTGATGCATTATATTACCTGGAGGCTTGTGTATTCGTACAGTACTGTCTTATAGGTGGAGACGCATGAAGTCCATGTCACTGATCATTGTTTACATGTCCTACAGAAATGAATTTATGTTACTTTGTTATGTTATTAAGAAACAATCTTCACAACATGATCAAACAAACGCATATCTACGTGAAAGAAAGTAGAAACATGCATTTATATGGAGGTTTTGGAGTCTATACAGTGTTTCCAGCTCAGTGACACTTACTTGCTTTGGTAATTCAATGCACTTTATGAATAAGACATGATAGAGGCCAGTCAGTGCCTTGCTGTGGTCACAGTGTTTTTCAGGGTTTACGGCCCATGATAAGACTGTTTTGGAAACTGCCTGAAGGACAGAACAAAGTCGATTATAAACACATTTTACCTCACTAAAATGCTTATTGCATGCTTTACTTGTACAGCCACTTGATGGAAAATACATTAATTTAGTGTGTGAAGTTTGTTGATCTTTCTGTTTATAGTCGATAGATAGTAGAGGTATTAGATATCATTAACTCTGATATCACTTCTAGAACAGATTCAGGTTATATTTAGCTGAAATATTATCTTACTTTAATAGTATCTTTATGGATTTATGTCTGTTGTACTGACTCCATATTCTGACCAAATCTTAATTAAAATAATTTCTCACACTGGTTTTTGCAATACTTGTAAAGTACATGCAAAGGTTGTTAGTCAGTGTTTTATTTTTAGTTGACTAGGCTAACTTTCATGTCCAAACAGCTGAAAAGATTATCTTGTTGTTTCTGTTTTAGTAGTCAAATAGGATCTTATTTTCACTACAGTAGAAAAGCCTGCTATCAGTAATGTGGGGAATGTGACCATATTCATCTCACCTTTGACCTCACATCAGATCATGGTCCTTTAGCTATATGACAAGAGCAATTTAGAAAAAAATTTCATGGGGTAGCCTGACCTTATGACTGGATGTTATTTTTTCAGAAGGCATATGTTTTGCACGCTCACATTTGCCACTTTTCCACCAACTTGGTACCAGATTTGGTGTTAAAAAATCAACTTAAAAATTTACATATAAAATACTAAACTATACAAAAGTCTTTCTCTGTAGTCACATTCTTTAGAGCGTATTCATATGTGACCTCTGACCCTTGACCCTGTGTTATTTCTGTTTCAGGGAGAGCCCTGGGTCACCCTTTGAGGTGTACATGGAGGTGGTGCATTCTGGGACGGCTGACTCTGGTGAGTGCACTCACTCTAGCAATAGGTTAATGTTTCAATGTTTATACTTAAAAATATGCATTTCGCCCACACATACTTTCTCAGAATGCAGTTATCCATTGTAATTCTGTTTAATTAGAATTCTGTTTCCTTTTCTCAGTCTTTTCTAGTAGGGAAGAAAACTAGATTAGAAAATTTAGTTCCATATATGATGAATCTGTAATGGTTCAATGAGCAAATCCTAAAAAACTAAAAAATATTTAAGTGAACTAAGTGTGTAACTCTTTACATTTCCTGGTTTGTGATGAGAAATGTGGTTAGAGGCCTGTTGAGGGATTGAGTGCATTGGGAGTTTATGTGGGTTCAAGCACTTAAATGAACAAAGGGTGCTGAGTGTATTGTCACTCTACCAGAAAACGTGTTTACTAGGGATAAGACTGCTATGTGAACACTTCTGACAAGGTACCGGTCACAAAATTTTAATTTATTTTAATTTAATTTAAGTTTTATTTCATTAAAATCTTTGCAAGAGGTCTGAGATGTTTATTTGAGACAATTAATAGCAGTAAACAAGATATACTGCATTCATAAGGTTGGAGAAAATTCGATTTTTTTATTTATGTTTTTGAGTCTTTTATGCTAACTAAGGCTACATTTATTTGATCAGAAATAGAGTACAATAACATTTTTTTTATTATTTCAAATATTTTTTTTTCTATTTGTATATGTTTTAAAATGTAATTTATTCCTGTGATGCAAAGCTAAATTTTCAGCATCATTACTCCAGTCTTCAGTGTCATACAATCCTTAAGAAATCATTCTTATATGCTGATTTGCTTTTATTGTCACTTTTGACCAGTGTAATGCGTTCTTGCTGAATAAAAGTATTAATTTCTATAAAAAGACAATCTTAACTGACCCTAAACCTTTTAATGCTAGTGCATGTAGTAAGTACTTGAGCTGTGTGAATTCCCCCATGCAGACCCCTTGGCAAATGTTGCTTGGTGACCGTATGGTTTGATGATGACAGCAGGAGCAAAGCATCTTGGGTCTGTTCTCCTGAGACAAACCCTCCCACAGTGTTCACACATCCACAGAGTCTCATATCCCACTGAACGAAAGAGGAAACCCTTTCAGAGGGACTCTGAGCCCCATTGAACATATTTGACAGTTAAAATGTGAGATAAAGTAAAGCTGTTTATTTTTACCTGCTGTCACCATGCATGGTTTGTTTTGAAAGTTGGAATCTGATAATAACATGTATGGTACTCAGAGATGCATAATATGGCCAAAAGTATGATGAAATCAAAACTGATGCCTTATACTTTCTATACACTGTACATGATCTTGATCTTATTGTGTGTGGTTCATAAAACAAGAAAAAATGGTCTCTGTGTTTTTTGTATTCTGCTTCTAAAACTGTCTGATAATGGTGATTAACTGGGCTGGCAACATGTGGGGAGACCAAACCTATATAGAAAAGCTTTTTCTATCTGTGTGTTTGTTTCTAATAATGTTAATAACATGATTTCTGGGTTGTTTTCAGGACCAGAGGTACGAAGGAGTTTCCCCGACACATACGCTAACCAGGTTTGCACTTCATTATTTGCACTTTGTCTCTCTCTCTCTGGGGATGTTGGGGTGGGGATCTCGTAATTGTTGTTCACCTCAGTGATAATGCAGTGAGCACCTGTTCTGACAGATGGAGTTTAACCACTAGAGAGTGTGTGTGTCATTTTCTGAGGGGTCTGTGGTTCCAAACACCCTCTTTATGAAGTTTGAACCAAACTCGCTTAAGATTCAGACTGAAAAAATTAAACTATACAGTGAATGACAAATAGTAGGAAGTAGCGAGCAAATATGTATGCTAAATATTGAGTGCCTCAGAAATTAATGACCAGCAATCATTTTATGTTTTATATTTCCTTTAATCCATATGTCCATAAATCAGTAATAAAGACATGAATAACTTTTACTAGAGAAGACACATTTGTTATCCACAGGTGATAACTTGTATTTGGTCATTTGAAATAAATCTCAACAATAGTGTTACCAGTAAATAAAATAACAAAGAAATGAAAGATTTATCATTGTAATTTTAATTCTATAATTATAAATTATTGTATTAATTAATTAATGAAATAATATACACTACCAAATCAGAGGTTTGAGTCGGCAGATTTCTCTTATTCTCATCAAGGCTGCATTAAACAAAATGCAGTAAAAACAGTCATTTTGTGAAATATTATTACAATTTAAAATAACTGTTTTCTATTTGAATATATTTTACATTTTAATTTATTCCTGGGATGCAGAGCTGAATTTTTAGCATCATTACTCCAGTCTTCAGTGTTTCACGATCCTTCAGAAATCATTCAAATATGCTGATTTGCTGCTCGAGAAACATTTTTTATGATTATTGTCAATAATAGTTCAGTTTAATTCAGCATAATATTTTTGTGGAAACAGCTATTCTTTTATGAATAGAAAGAACAGCATCAATTTAAATGCATTTATTTTTAATATTCCCTTGATAAATAAAAGTATTAATTTATTTACAAATGTATAATATACATACAAATGTATCATTTTAAAATGTATAATTTTCTTACAAACATTTTTTTGATGACTTGTAAAAATTAGTAAAATATTTTTTTTGAATTAAGGAAGCTACAATGCATTAAATAGGAAATGGGGAGCGAACAAGGCGACCTACTGAAGCAGGTGTAATTCTCCTGGAACAGATGTGTGTACCTGTCCCCTCTATATACCTGTTGATTGCAGTTTCACACACTCTCTCAGCACACACACACACACAGACACCGCTTTACTCAAGCTGATAGCTGGGTCCAGTGGTCCCAGAAGGCATTCTTGCTGTTGTACCCAGTGGTGAAGCTCTGTAATCTGGGCTGTGTCCCCTCCCTCTCCTCTGTCATGCTATTGTTAGGGATAATCCCTAACTCCTGACACAGATGAGGGCAGGAAAACACACACACTCACGTACACACAGCCCTGTGGGGTGTCAAGTCCATATGGAGGGGTACCAGAGCAACAGCAGAGTCCCTCACGCACACACAGTTTGATCTGTACACGGTGGTCTTTTGTGTGAAGGAAGCTAATGATATGTTTCAGTGTATGAATTCTTTCTTTCTCACAATCTGATTTCAGGAAACGCTGCAGACTATCCCAAAGTTTTGTTTCCCCTTCAATATGGACAGGTAATATTACAGTCTTTAATCAAATCAAGTCACCTTTATTTACAAAGGGAGTAGTTCAGCCAAAAATGAAAATTAGCTTGAAATGACTTTGTTTCTTCATCAGAACAGATTTAGGGAAATTTGGCATTATTTAACTTGCTCACCAATGGATCTTCTGCAGTGAATGGGTGCTGTCAGAATGAGAGCCCAAACAGCTGATAAAAAACATTACAATAATCCAGAAGTAAACTACATGTCTGCAGTCCATCAGTTATCATCTTGTGAAGCAAAGAGCTGTGTGTTTGCTCCATAATCCATAATAACACTTCCTCCAGTAAAAAAAAGAAAAAGTCCTCTCACATTAAAATCTACTGACATATTTGTTTAGAACTGTTTTGTCTTATAAACATATTTCTCTATTCTGCTGAGATGACTTTTTCACTGGAGAAAGCAATATTATTGATAGAGGACTTTTGTATGATAGAGGACTATGTATTTTATTTGGAAGTTTGAAGTTAAAAATATGTTAGCAATGGATCTGTTTATCACAGACGTGCAGCTTTTCTCTTTCACAAGACGTTAATTGATGGACTGGAGTCATGTGGATTATCATGTTTTTATCAGCTGTTTGGAAGTTCAGTTCATCTATAAGCAACTACTGAATTTGACTCGACTACTGTCTAGTGTTGTTATTCAGCTTGATTCAGTTCAGTCACAAAATTAGTCAATTATACACAATTCAGCTGTAAAGCAGCTCTACAAAAAACAATAGTGCCACTATCCAGCTCAATTCATTTAGTTTTGTTCTCATTGTGTGAGTACCATCATTTCATTTGATTCCAGCAACTCTTGAACCTTGAATTTATATTTTCTGACCAAAATTTTGATTTTGACCTTGTCCTGTCTTCCAGTATGGCAGTGGGCCAGGTGGGGCAGAACTTCACATTTGTTCTGACTGATATTGAGAGCAAACAGCGCTTCGGTTTCTGTCGGCTCTCATCGGGAGCTCACAGCTGCCACTGCATCCTCAGGTACAAACTGTTGGGTTTAAGAGTACAAGTTTAAATTTGAACTTAAATTGGCCTGTTTTCGTTATCCACCTACTTCAGATCAGCTTAATCTAATTGTAGTTTAACTGTCTCTGTTCAGCTACTTACCCTGGTTTGAGGTGTTTTACAAGCTGCTGAATATCCTGGCAGACTATACAACCAAAGGACAGGTCAGTGGTGCGCATACAACAACACTCATATGACGTTGGGTCTTATACATGCAGATGTACACCTACACATTCAATTAGCTGCGTAAAAGAGGATTTCTTGCTGATTTACATTAATTTGAAAATTACAATTACCTTGAAAAACTTCAACCTGACCCTGAAATTTAGTTTTTTACGTTTTGTATAAACACATTATTTTTAATAAAGGCGAGGAAATAAGGATGGGTTTAATATCTACCATTTTCCCTTAGACAAAATTAGTATTCTTCAGATTGAAACTACTGTTCATAAGGCAGAGATGTTCACAAGAGTCCGAGTCAAGTCTGAAGTCTTTATCGCTGGAGTCTGAGTCAAATCTCGAGTCTTTGGTCACGAGTCTGAGTCGAGTCTCAAGTCATTTAATGGCTTGCTAAAAAATCCCATTTATAATCCTCATGTACTGAAATCTTCCTATTTACGAAGCTGTTTTAAAGGCACAATATATGATCTGTGATCTGCTTTGTAAAAAAGAGGTGTAAGGTTAGTGTACATCCAGCCTGTTATGTTTTAATCCTTTACCATGTAGGAAAGAGTTTTTCTGTAATCAAATTCTATAATAAGAGTCCGATCTGCCACGACACATAAGGAAGTATAGATAGCTATTACAAAACCATACAAATTAAGTCTTTTTTTATGATATAAGTCAGGGGTATTCAATTAAAGTTCCAAGAGGTGTGGCCTCTATATTTTCCAAGCAGAGGTCTGGATAAAAAAAAAAAAAAAAAAATCCTTTTTATTGTGTTTTTACATTTAGATCCATGCAAGGCCATGTGACAGAATAAAATACTGTTTTTTTCTGTGCGTGTTTTGCTCCTGAAATCTATATTTTAATATTTTACTTAAAAACATTATCTACAAAAAACTACGTAGCTACAATAATCAAAACGCTCTCATCTTGAGCAAAAAAGAAAGATAACTAGCAGTTTCAGAGTTTAACTTCTATCCTAGCCATCTACAATTTTCCCAATTATAATTAGGCTATATGATTATTTTGAAATGTTTTTAGCCTACAGATTAATAACGCTAAATCATATCTGATAGATAGTAAGAAAAATAACTAAATTTGCAGCATTTTCTGCTGTGTTTCAGTGAAAGTAATCTATCATTTTGCTGCTCACAGTGTTTCTGTTGTTAAAATAACCACGTCATTGCAGCTCTTAAACTTGGCGAAAATCTGACAGGGTAGCACAAATCGTCAGAACACCGGTGCGCGTCCAGAGAGAGAAAGCGCACGGAACTGAAAGGGCTTGAATAAAGCGTGTTTGGCTTTAGATAAAAATATTAGAGGATATAGGCTATAGCGCTGAAGGATATTTACTATAAACGACCCAAGCGTTCCGCTGATTTGACGCGCTGCTCGCTTAAAATGGTGCTGCTATTACGGCTCGCGGTCCGGATGGATGCCGGGTGCGGATGCGGTCTGTCTTTTTAATAGGCTATCAGTTAAATAAGTATTTAAGGATAAAAGACTCGAGTTGCTTTTAAAATTTTCACGAGTCCTTTTCCTCGAGTCGAGTCGAATCAAGTCTGGAGTCATTTCAGGTCGAGTCTGAGTCAAGTCTGAAGTCTATAAAAATGCGACTCGAGTGCCCATCTCTGTCATAAGTTTTGGACAGTATATATATTTTAAAATAAATTAATGCTTTTATCCAGCAAGTAGACATTAATTGAATCAAAAGTGAAAGGAAATATATTTATAATTAGTGCTGTCAATCAATTAATCACGATTAATCACATCCCAAATTTTTTTTTATTTTTTATTTTATTTATTTTTACGTAATATATGTGTGTGTACTGTGTATATTTATTATGTGTATATAAGTACACTCACATGCATGCATATATTTAAGAAAACATTTACGTATGAATATAAATATATGTATGCAAATACATGTAAATATTTTCAAAATACAGTGTCCTCCAAAAGTATTGGAACAGTAAAGACAAAATTGCTCTGTTGGCTGTGGAGTCAAGACATTTGCAAATATGATTAAAAGATGAATATGAGACAAAAATAACAGCAATTTTAGAGTTCATCCCACTCATGTGAGCATAAGTATTGGGACAGTTGAACATAAAGCAGATATAAAAGATTAAAAGCTATTATTTAGTTGCAGATCCCTTGCGCACAATCACAGCAGTGAGTCTGTGACCCATAGACATCACCAGACTCTTGGTCTCATTCTTTGAAATACTTTTCCCAGCCTTTAATGCAGCCTATTCCAATTGTTGCTTGTTTTGGGGATTTTATGCCTTTTCTCTCCTCTCCAGCTGGTGAAATTCATGTTCAATCAGATTTAAATCTGGAGATTGACCTGGGCAATCTAAGACTTTCCATTTCTTTGCCCTTATAAATTGCTTGACTGAACTGGCAGGGTGTTTTGGGTCATTGTCCTGATGCAATATGAAGCACTTCCCAATGAATCTGGTGGCAATTTCTTGAATATTGGTAGGCAAGATGGTTTTGTACCCTTCCAAATTCATTCAGCTACTGTCATCATACATTAAGTCATCAGTAAAGTTGAGAGGGCCTGTTCCAGAGGCAGCCATGCATGCCCATGCCACGATACCACCTCCACCATGCATTACAGATGAGGCTGTATGCTTGGGATCATTTGCGGTTCCCTTTTTTTTCTCTGGTGGTTTCCAAACTCTTGATTTCTCCATGCCCTTTGTTTTTGCTATAGCTCTAATTGACTTCCTCTTTTCTTTTAGCATCCAAATTGCTTGATTTTCTCTCAAAGTCAGCACCCTCATCTTCATCCTGGTTAGTGTGTCATCATCGAATGCAGGATTCAGAATACAGAAATAATGGATATAACTGATACGACACATTCCCTGCTTTTAATATCTGAAGAATTAATGCAACAGGACACAGCTGATCACTTAGAAAGACCTGTGAGGCAACTGCTCCAATACTTATGCTCACATCAGATAGAGGGATGAAACTCTAAAAGTGCTGAACTTCTTAGCTGGTAAAACATCTATGTGTTGAATCACCCAATAATAAAATGTGACATTCTGTAGTTTTGTCTCATATTCATCTTTTAATCATATTTGTCTCGACTCCACAGCCAACAGAGCAATTTTGTCTTAACTGTTCCAATACTTTTGGAGGGCACCGTCTATGCTGTATGTGTGTGTGTGTCTTTATATATACATAATAAATAAACAGTGCACACATATATTATATAAACACAAACTTTTATTTTGGATGCGATTAATCGCTTGACAGCACTATTTATAATGCATATATGGCTTTGATTAAAGTGATTTAACATCTTATAATATACATAGTGAAAAATTTGTATGCGAAACTTACTGTTTTCATTTGTGTTATTTGTGTTACAGGACAGTCAATGGAGAGAGTTGTTAGAGTCTCTACACACGTTAAACATCCCTGATCCTGGAGTGCCTGTGCATTTGAGTGTGGTAATATACAGCAACATGCACAACACTTTATCAGACAAGATGTTCATATTACAATCAATTTATTGTATAAAGCTGATTATATTTCTCTCTATAGCATTTGTTTTTCACAGTGCCTGATCCTATGGAATTACCCAGTATACCTGAAAATGTAAGTCTGACTTACTATATTGACCCTGTTAGTCACAATGTAGAAATTACAGATTTATACATAATAACTATTCGGTTGGGACTATTTATAATTTTAAATAAGGACGTTTGAAAATACACGTTTTAAATGACTGTGAAAATTGTCAAATTTACCAAGGAAAATTCAAGGTAATTCATCAGTCCATATAACACATTAGCCCCTTTCACACAGTAATACCAGTAAATTGCCGTAAAATTACCGGAACGACTTTACCGATAAATTAAAAAATGCACTGTTCACACAGGCAACGACATTCCGTCTTTTTTCCGGAAAAGCACCATTCAAAATACTGGTAAATTCTGTGACATCATTAACCTCCAATGGCTGCGCTTGTATTTGTAAACATGGAGGGGTATATGCGGTCAGTCTTTTTGTTGGTTTCATTTTTGTTTCAAACTTTTGCATTCATGCAGCTGCTTTTGTCCCAGAGACATCGTAATAGACGACCACAAACCAGTGCTAAATTTGAAAATGTCGAGGTCCCGAAACAAAGCGGGGTGATGGATCCGGCTTGTGATTAGAGGAGGGAGAGGTAAAGGAGCATTCAGCCAATTACATTGGTGGGCGGCTTAAGTGATTAACAGCGTGCATCAGTTGCTTTTATTAAATTTTGAAAACAGCAATTTCCAGGCCTGGGGGGGAAAAAATACTAAAAAATAATGAAATTGTATTTCTAATTTTAGTTATAATTAATCATGTCCAGAATTTTTCGTGAGGGATTGTGTGTATATTACATAGTTTTACTCATCCCCGCAGCTTTCAAGTTTATAATGAGGGAAATTCCTGCAAACATTTATTCAAGATAGCAAGTAGCTTATATGAGTAAATAAATCCACACAAACTAGCAGATTAAATCAATCATTTGAAAACAGTGTGAGTGATTCAGCTGGACGTGTCTTCTCTCTTTCACTCTATCAAAGCGGCTTCACATCAGCGCATCTCGTCTGCAACGAGCTGCTGCACACCGATCCAAGACTTTCGCTCGCATTTCGGGACAGTTGACAAAATTGTAACTTGCTTAATCGGGTCATTGTTGCATCGTCATAAAAATGTATAATTTGCATGCCTTTTTAAGCCAATAGGTACTCGCGCTCTCCAGAGGCTGTTTCAAGGCTGAGCGCTCACAGTCACATCCAAAGCCGCCTATAGCGAGTATCATATTGAGTTATTTTACGTAGTTTATTTGTTGTACTTCAGTGGCCAAATACACACAAAATTAAGCAAAAATGGCTGTCCTGGTGAGTATCCAGGTTTTTTCTTAAGTAAATATGAACAGTTGAAAAAAAAAAAAAACAGTTATGTTACACAAATGCAGAGGTCTGTGCGACGGACATGGGCGGATACATGGGAAAGTGTGGAGTGAATGTGTCATCTGTGTCAGAAGGTTATGATTGGCCCGGAGTAGAGTCTTACGTCAGCGCGTTCTGAACTCGTACGTGCTCATACCGGTAATTTTCCTTCTGCGTTCACACAACTTCTTATACCGGTAAATTGCCGGAACGAATTTACCGGTATTTTTGAAAAGGTCCTGTTCACACATGATCTCTTTACCGGTAATTTTCCGGAAAAGTCTGTAGGTGTGAAAAGACTTATTGACTCTCATTAAAAAAAAAAAGGATATATGATTTCTTTTTATGTATTTGCAGAGAAATCTGACAGAGTATTTCGTAGCAGTGGATGTGAATAACATGCTGCATCTGTACGCTAGCATGCTGTACGAAAGACGAATCCTCATTAGCTGCAGCAAGCTGAGCACTGTGAGCAACATCTCTACCATTATCTCTCTCTCTATTGTTGGTTGTTTCTTTGCTCATTTTAGAGGTGTTAATAAACCTTATTCTTCCTCTCAGTTAACCGCATGTATTCATGGTGCAGCAGCCATGTTGTATCCCATGTACTGGCAGCATGTTTACATTCCAGTCTTGCCACAGCACTTAATAGACTACTGCTGGTGAGTACACACACACATTTGCGCACATATACAGTGCCCTCCAAAAATATTGGAACAGTAAAGACAAAATTGCTCTGTTGGCTGTGGAGTCAAGACATATACAAATATGACTAAAAGATGAATATGAGACAAAACTACAGAATGTCACATTTTATTATTGGGTGATTCAACACATAGATGTTTTACCAGCTAAGAAGTTCAGCACTTTTAGAGTTTCATCCCTCTATCTGATGTGAGCATAAGTATTGGAACAGTTGCCTCACAGGTCTTTCTAAGTGATCAGATGTGTCCTGTTGCATTAATTCTTCAGATATTAAAAGCAGGAAATGTGTCGTATCAGTTATATCCATTACTTCTGCATTCTGAATCTTGCATTCATGAGGGAGCTGACTTTGAGAGAAAAGCAAGCAATTTGGATGCTAAAAGAAAAGAGGAAGTCAATTAGAGCTATAGCAAAAATAAAGTGCATGGAGAAATCAAGAGTTTGGAAACCACCAGCGACACCAGCAACCAACAACTACCTGATCAGCTGAGAAAACAACAGTAGTTGATGACAGACAAATCATAAAAGCTGTGAAAATGAACCCTAAAAGACGTGTCTGTAAAATCACCAACAACGTCCAGAAAGCTGGGGTGAAGCTCTGACAATCTACTGTCCTCAGGAGACTTTGACACAGAATTACAGATGCTACACAGCAAGATGCAAACCTCTGACCAGCACCAAAAATAGAAAGGTAAGATTGGAGTTTGCAAAAAAGCACAAAGGTGAGCCAGAAGAGTTTTGGAACTGTATTTATGGACCGATGAGACAAAGATGAACCTTTATCTAAGTGATGGGAAAGCAAAAATGTGGAGAGAAAAAAGGGAACTGCAAATGATCCCAAGCATACAGCCTCATCTGTAAAGCATGGTGGAGGTGGTGTCATGGCATGGGCATGCATGGCTGCCTCTGGAACAGGCCCTCTCAACTTTACTGATGACTTAATGTATGATGACAGTAGCAGAATGAATTTGGAAGGGTACAAAACCATCTTGCCTACCAATATTCAAGAAAATGCCACCAGATTCATTGGGAAGTGCTTCATATTGCATCAGGACAATAACCCAAAACACCCTGCCAGTTCAGTCAAGCAATTTATAAGGGCAAAGAAATGGAAAGTCTTAGATTGCCCAGGTCAATCTCCAGATTTAAATCCGTTTGAACATGAATTTCACCAGCTGGAGAGGAGAGCAAAGGCAGAAACTCCCCAAAACAAGCAACAATTGGAATTGGCTGCATTAAAGGCTGGGAAAAGTATTTCAAAGGATGAGACCAAGAGTCTGGTGATGTCTATGGGTCACAGACTCACTGCTGTGATTGTGCGCAAGGGATCTGCAACTAAATAATAGCTTTTAATCTCTTATATCTGCCTTATGTTCAACTGTCCCAATACTTATGCTCACATCAATGAGTGGGATGAACTCTAAAAGTGCTGTTCTTTTTATTTGGTAAAACATGTATGTGTTGAAACGGCTAATAATAAAATGTGACATTCTGTAGTTTTGTCTCATATTCATCTTTTAATCATATTTGCCAATGTCTTGACTCCACAGCCAACAGAGCAATTTTGTCTTTACTGTTCCAATACTTATGGAGGGTACTGTACTTGTTCAGGGATTCGTATTTCTATTGTTTTAGTTGCTAATTACTTGATTTGAATTTCTTTTTTATTATAAAAATAGGAATTATTTGGCCCATTTAGGAGGATTTAATATATTTACAAAGGTTTTATTAAATTAATTTAATAATTTTAGAATTTCTATCATACATTAAATTGAAATATTCCATATAATTGTTATTATCATTTAAAGCATGTGTTTTGTACTTTGTATGCATTTTTGTATGTTGTTTTAGACTAAATTTATTGTATTGAAATTATTGTAAACAGTGTATTAAAATCATATTGGAATCATAATTGTTTTTAAGAATTTAAATACTGTTGATATGGTGTATATATATATATATATATATATAATTAAATTTAATATTATTATTATTAACAAACTTTTTTTAAACTATTTTCAAATAGAATTCAAAAAGATTTCATAATGTAATATCTCATAACGTTACTGTTTATACTGTATTTTTAAACAAATGCAGCCTTGCTCAGCATAAAAGGCTTCATTAAAAATATTTAAAAATCATAATGTTTCCAAACTTTTGAGAAGTACTGTATATATAATAATCAAATCGAGGGTTGAGAACCAGAAGGGCTTATGTGACATTTCACCAACTTTACAGGAGAGCCAAAACAAAACATTTACCATAGTTTGATCTGACTTTGTGTACTGATTTCAATTGTTTATAATACAAATGTGTACACTCATGGATGACAGTACTTTTGCCAGTAGAAAGAGCTCATTAAGAGCTTTCATATATCTCCATTTCACCAAAAATTTCACTTACGCCCTTCTGGTTCTCACCCCTCGATATATTAAATAAATTTGAAATTGTACTGAACTATTGTTATTTTTTTGTTAGTGCTCCAATGCCATACCTCATCGGAGTGCACTCCAGTCTTATGGAGGTGACGGATTGCTTTCTTTTATTTTACCTTACCTTGCATATTCATATTTTTCTGTGTTGCATATTCATATTTAAATCACAGTGCTGTTGTATTTTAGTGTAGCAGACTTCTAGGCTGTATTTAGACTGTTTTGTGTGTTTGTGTGTGTGTTGTCGTAACAGAAGGTGCGAGGTATGGCTTTAGATGATGTGGTACTTCTCAATGTAGACACAAACACTCTCGAAACGCCGTTTGATGACCTGCAAAGCCTTCCTAATGATGTGGTGAGTAAATAAGCATGAACACGACCTGCTCTGATCTCCAAAAAGTGTGATCTGTTTTGGGCGTGGTGTTAATTTTGATATGCCAGTGATGATCTGATATGGAAATATATTCATGATGGTTGCAGCAAGTGATATACTTGTGTGTTGTAGGTTTCATCTTTAAAGAACCGCCTGAGAAAAGTTTCCTCGACGACAGGAGATGGAGTGGCCAGAGCGTTTCTGAAGGCGCAGGCAGCTCTGTTTGGCAGTTACAGGAACGCGCTACAGATTGAACCGGTGAGAGAGAGTTTGAAGTATTGATGTGCTTATGGTTTTGAATGAAGTTCAGACTAATAAATGTTGGCTCTGAGCATTTGGTGAAGTATTTGTTAAGCTTATCATGCAAGAATATGTAGGATGACTGTGAGACAGTGTCCCCTAGTGGACAGTCCATGTGGCTTTGGAAAGATAAATGCTTAGGTTAACATGTTTTTGACTTCCCATTTGTCCATATGTTCAGGAGGAGCCAATTACGTTCAGTGAAGAAACGTTTGTCACACACCGATCCAGCACAATGAGACAATTTCTACAGAACGCTATACAGCTACAGTTCTTTAAACAGGTATTACATACATATTTAACTAAATGAGAGCTTACAATATATTTGTATTGTTTTATATATAGCTAATTAATAAATACAGCTTCAAATAAATATTCATTCTTTTAGTCTATACACTTATAAGTTTATCATTTGTTTTATAAAACAGCAGCTGTTTTCTTTTTACCAGTGTTTATAGGATTTTCATGCATATTAAGACACTTCCATATTTTGTTAATGTTATATCAGCACCTTGTTTAGTAACATCAGACTTCAGTGTTGTTATTGTTAACTAAAAAATAAAAACAAGTTTTTGGTAATTAAAATATAGGTGAAATAAAATAAATATTACATTAAAAACTTGCACTGAATTACTGAAACTGGAATAGGTTCAAGTTGAAGTACTAAAATGACTAAAATATAGAAATATTTGAATTATTAAAAAAAAAAAAAAAAAATGGCAGAAGCACATAACCAAATGACTAAAACTTAAACTAAAATGAAAATGGAAAAAAATAGTTATATATACAAATGTTATGCTAAAATTTGTATATAAATAATGCTACTTTACATAGCAATTTTAGAATTAGACACAGAGCTTTGGCCAACTTTGGCTAACCTCTTGTATAGCTTATTTTAAATGGAAAATCACATTTATTTTATAAAGTGTCACAGTAGTCCTTCTCATGTGACACCTACAGAGATATCATTGCTTTAATGTGTGTGTCTGCAGTTTATAGATGGGCGTCTGGAGCTGTTGAACTCCGGTGAAGGGTTCAGCGATCAGTTTGAGGAGGAGATCAATATGGGAGAATATGCTGGTAAGAGACTTTTAATTTGTCTATATTTACTTTAAAGCTTATAATTTCATGTAATTTTGTATTACTGTTTTTACGTTCACTCTGTGATTGTTTAATATTTGTGTTACAGGCAGTGATAAGACATATCATCAGTGGCTTTTCACAGTGAAGGTGAAATTAATTTATTTTTTAGTTATTTTTATGTGTGCTGGAGAGGCTGATTTGTACTGATTCTTTGTGTATTTGCTTATGAGCTTTTTTCTCTGTCTGATGATGTCTTTTTCACTTTTGACATACAGAAGGGCAGTGGGGCCATCTTAAACACAGTGAAGACAAAGGCAAATCCTGCGATGAAGACAGTTTACAAATTTGTATGTATCCACGTGTACACACTTTCTTTCTCAGTTCTCTATGTGTCTTGTTTTGTCTGTTGCTTTCTCTTTTTTTTTTCAATGGGAAATTTCTCTGCTGCCTCTTTAAGGAATCACCTCATGTTTTCTCTACAGGCCAAAGACCATGCCAAGATGGGCATCAAAGAAGTAAAGAGTCGACTCAAACAAAAGGTGCTCAAACAACACACACACACAAAAACACAATTTTTGTGTCATTTTTGCATAAACATACTGTATGTACATGCATTTTTTTATAATGTGTAAGAGACTGTGCATTGACTTACAGGAGCTTACAGAGAATGGTTACTCAGAAGAGCCTAGCTCCACACACCTACCCACTACACACAGCAAAGATTCCCTCACCTTGGACCAGAGACGTCCAATTACAGTTCACTTTGGACAGGTGGGTGTGGGGATTTATAACTGTTTTGGAAATTACAAAGTTTTGGCAAAGAGCATTAATATAGTGTAAATTATTGTCGATTTCAATTGATATACTATATCACTGTAATGGACACATATGGTATTATTATCGTGGCAACTTCAAAATAACGTAATAATTATAAGTGACTTATTAATCGAATTGTATCGAATTCTGGGACGTACATTAGCTTCTTGTCCATAAACTGGATAAAATTAAAACACTGCGATGCGCAATTCTGACATGGAGAAGAAAGAAGACAAACAAAGAGTATTTACATGTTATATGTTTTTGTATTCACTATGGTGTTTATCAGCAATAAATAATTTATTTTTAAACATTTGTTTACACTCAAACATTTTCACATTTTAATATGGGCTAAAGACCAGCCTAGAAAAGATGTTATGATATTAGTTGAAAATTTTTTGTTTCTTTATCGTAATTTTTCATAGTTGTGCTCTTTTGCACATTAATCATTTTGAATTTTTTTTTTACGTTTTTATTCTCTATTGTTTTATTGTATTTGATGGCAAGTTATTTTTGTTATTTGAAAAAGCTGTTAAATTTGTAATCAGTAGCTAGCAGTAAAGTTTTCTCATCTTTTTCAACCTGTTTTTAATGTAATGTATTGCAATGTCTCATAAAAGCTTCAGCAATTATTGTGATATGAAGCTTTGATATCGCCACATGCCTATTTCAGATGTATGTTAAATATGCAAGGAAGTTTGGACATAGTAATTAGGATTTGGTCCTTGTGTTAAACTGTTACATTTTAGAAAGTGTGAAAGAAGTCATATTTTCACAGATAAAAAGTGTGTGTGTGTGTATGTATGTTTGGAGCAGACTGAGCAGTCACGTTCCCCACGGCCCCAACGTCCCCCTCCCCCCCATCCCTCCAAACTACAGCGCAGCACACGACCAGTGAGTACAGCACTCTCATCCCTGATCTCTGACCTATCACCCTGAGCTCAAATATTCCCCTCTGCCCTGGCTGCTGCACTGGAGTGTGTTATATGTGTGTGTTCTGTTTGTTTGTGTGTGTGTGTGTGTGTGTGTGTGTGTGTGTATTTACATGCCTGTGTGATCTAACATCAGTTATTTTTCTACAGAATAATGCTCTCACACACACATGAATGAGTTTGTCGTGTGTTTGCACTCACTTTTCTACCACACAAACTTTTTTCCTTTGGTTTAAAGGGTGCTTTATTCTGTCTGTCACTCTTCGGGTCTTGGATACCGCATTTCTGTTTACATTTGACAGGATCTTAACCTCTGATCCTTGCTGTCTAAAAGGAGCAATTGATTTCTGGCCTAACAGTGACTGCAGTGACATCTACAAGGATTTAACAAATCCAGAACTTTTTAAGACAGTGCTATACTGTTTAAAAAACCTGTGTTTGCGTGTTTTTGCAGGCTCGACCACCTCGGCCTCTGGTGCCAAAGAGACCACGCAGTAACATTGGCATAGAAGGAAGCCCTGAACAGTAAGACTCAATATTTAACCTTTCTCACATGCAATTGCAAAGCACAAACAAATAGACAACGGTCTTTGTGTTTCTATCTAGGGAGCATTTTACTTCACATTCACGGCATTGGTCAGATTTTATTGTTCAATGCCAGCTAAACTTTATATTTTTGTCAATTCAGAAGAATTGTGAACGGGTAAATAAACAAAGATCTGAATGGGTGAACTTAAAATAGAAGATGACATGCTAATTTGTAGCAATGCATGTTGACTGTATTGTTTAGGAAAAAGTAACTTGTTTTGCAGATTTTTAATATAAAGGTAATACTGTATTATTGTATCAGTGTTTCTCTTGTTGTTAGGCATATTGTTGTACATACATTTGTAATGAACTGTTTCGCAGAATATTTAGCATGCTAAGGGGTTAGCCAATCTTAAATAAAGATAATGAAAAAATTTGAACTCAAATCTATTTCCATTATTTATTTGAATAATGTCAATATAATAAGTGGGATTAATGTAGAGCCAGCAGATCATTATTGCAAAACAAACTCCTTCAGTTTGATACAAGACGCCTCTACTTTGCATCCGGGTGCTGTTCTCGTTTTATTTTGCAATAGTGGCAGAGACCAAGTTGTTGTAGTTTTTTTTTTTTTTTTTTTGTGAACTGTTAGGTTTTTTTTTAATTAACAATTTGATTTAGCTTTTTTTTCAGTTTTCATTTTAATTTTAGTTTAATGTTTACTGTTTTTATGTACTTTTGCCATTTTAAAAAAAATCTAAATATTTACAGTGTATTTTAAGTTTTATCTCAGTTAGTAATTTTAGTAATTAAACCTAAATAAACTAACCAAAACTTTTTTAGTTTGTTGCCAAAGCAAAATTTTTGATCCCGCGTTTTTCAATACTTATATTTTATTTCAGTTAAAAATTGTCTGTGAGTTTTATATTTTTAATAGTTTTAGGCTATACATTATCCCTCAAATATCTATCACATACAAATCAGCATAGTAAAAATGTTGTGGTCTTGATTGTGTGATTGCATGTCTCACTTACACTTTCTTTTTCTCCTTCACTTTTGTGTTTTCTCTTTCACATTGGGATGGACGTTTTTGGGATTTGTGTTTGTGTGTGGTTACACCTGATACTTGGCTCTCCTTGTCTTTGGCAATTTGTTTATGCTTTCTTTTTTTGTTGCTGCTGTGCATCTCTGTATGCGTGCGTGTTGACGCTGTAGTTACGTGCGTCCAACCCGTCACTATACAGTGTTTCTGTGTGAGGATTCATCGGGTGACGAGCTGTCTCAGGATGACGACTCCATTGCTGCTTTTCCTGAACACTTCCTGCTTTCTGCTCCTTTTGAATGGTCTCTGTTCAAGTGGTTTTCATTCTTGATTTCTCTATTGTCCATTAGTCTTAAAGTGAATATTTGATGGCTTTTTTTTACATACTATGCCCGCAAAAATTATTTGGACACACTGAAAAATGTAAAGATGTCACTGCATTAGGTTACAAAATATCAAGCCAAGTGTTAAACCATTAAGTACACTGATACTGTTCAAAACACATTCTAGTTGTGGAATTTATCTATAGTACTGTAGAACCAATTTGTCAGCATAAATTGTATCAACTGTACATAGAGATACCCCAGGGCTTGGTGCTTGGCCCCCTAATCTTCTCCCAGTGTTCCTCTAGCTTACCTTTGTGCATAGGCATGTAATACAGAATGGACCAGTGTGTTTAGTCTACAATGAAAAAGTACTTAAAACTAACAAACCTTTCATATCTGAGCATGTCCAAACTCTTGTCATCTCTACATTTCTCAGGTATGTGCTATTCCTGGATCAGGCCCAGAAGGCAATTTGTTATCTAATGCAATGACAACCTCATTTTCAAGTGTCTCTAGTGTCTTTTTGGGGCCACTGTACGCCATAGTATTTAGTTAAGCTGTGGCCTGCTAGATTTGTTTTTAATGTTGGCTTAAATCAGTTTTATTGCATGCTGAAATTTAATGAATGTGATGTCTTAGTCTGAGGCATGCAACTGCTTATTTATGTAAAGTGATTTTGATTTTGTTTATCAAATCTGCCCATTTCAACTGCTCTTCATCTAACTTGAAAATTATAATTGTGTGTCTGTACTTGTTTGTGCATGTGTTGTGCGTGCGTGTTCTTGTTTGTGTGTTTTTGTTGCATGGATGTGCGCGAATGTGTTTTTGTTTGCGTATGTGATTTAGGCCCCAGCCATACAGGTCTCTGAAAGAGGCAGAGCTTGTGGAAGAAGGTGAGGAGGTTGGGGAGCGCTTCCAAGGTAACACTGCTCCGTCCAGCCCTGTGCTAGACAAGTTCTCTGACCTGAGCCTGTTGCAGGATGCCTTCCGTAGTCAGCAGGGGGAGCCAGAATGTACAGAAACCACAAATACCACAAAACCCTCTCACAGCACACACTCTACACTCAGTTCCGCCAGAAGTTTGGAGGAGCTTCGAGCAGACCCACATCATGCCAACTTCAACTACCAGGTTAGATCATGCTGCAAAGTTTTGGGAGTGCGAGCCACAATTTAATGCACGAGAATCCCGTAGTTTAGTGTTTCCCAACTTTGTTCCTGGAGTCACACCAAAAGTACACATTTTTGAACTCTTTGGGTCTGTTTACACTTGATCACTTGATGCATTTTCTCTGATCGGATAGCTATCTGATTTATTTAAGTGGTTCCATTTATACTTGGCCACATCAATGTGTCTCCGCAAAGTGGACACAAATCCGATCCTCAATTCCTACGCTATATGCAAATTTAACGGATTTCACATCAACGAAAGCAACAGATATGCACTGCATTGTATGCTATTTTATTCATCAACTGCTAATTTCAAGATCAAAGACCACAACAGGAGACAGTGCGGCATCAGCACTGGAAATATAAGTTAGTCTCACTACTTTTAATGAAGATGACTGTGTTGACGGCAGTTTTGAGCTTTATGGCAGTTTGAGCTTTGGCTTGGTGAAGAGATACTCAGCTACTCATCCGCTGTGATGCTGTTGGATTAGCGCAGTCATATGTGACTATAACATGCCATATAACCTATAAAATGCTCTCACACACTTATTATTTTAATATTTTGGGAGGAGTAAAATTTGCAAATGTAGTTTTAACAACCGGATACATTTACGTTTGTCCATTTTCATCTGCAATGCGGCCCAGACCACCTCCTGAAGTGATTTGAGCGATCGGATTTTAATCCGTCTCGAAAGTGATTTGGAGGGCAACACCTGGTCTTTTCACGATCTGATAGCCCTCCGATCAGAGATAACACATGAATCAGGTTTGAGAAATGCTGCCCTGAATTATTGTTCGACTTATAGGGAATACAGGAGACTGCCAAACTCACAATGGCTTATGATGAGAACCATAGCAACGTTTTGTCATGTTTTAGGAGTTGATTACAGTTGTCACTCCTTTAAGCACCCAGACTCTAGGTGTACAAAACGGGATTTTTAAGCACTCCAAAGCAACCAAATTTATCAGTGTATATGGCCTTTTTCTAACTTAAAACCTGTTCTAATTGTTTGTTCTCCAGCGGATGAATCTTACTTCTGGTGAGCGCACACGCACACTCCCTGGTCTTAAAACCACCAATCCGTACAGCAAGCTCTGGAGCCAAAGAGAAGACCCGTCCACGTTGCTTGGCAAAGAGTCACCTTCCTGGGAGAGACCTCTCTCCGTGCCACCCTTTGAACCCCCGGAGGCACGGCCACCCAGCATAGAGAGTTCAAATCCCAGTGCAGAGAAGACCGAAGGGGCTTGTATCACAATCCCTCGTCCCCAAGGTCGGAAAACACCTGAACCGGGTGCAGTTCTGGCACCTGCTGTGACCCTGCTGCGTGGGGTTAAACAGGCCAGCGAAAAGGAGGGAGGAGTGTCCACTGGAGGGCAAGAGTTTCGGCAAGCACTGAACATGTCTCCTCACTCCCAATCACAAAATCAGGCGGACTTGTTAAAGCCCAACGAGTCAAACGAGGGACAGGACTTGCTCAGCTTGTTGGACCCTCTGTGCGGAGCAACGAAGAATGAGGCCACCCCGTCCTTCACTAAACCCCCTATCCCTCCTCGACCCAACCCCCCAAACGTGCCCGCCTTCTCCCCTCCAGTATCACTGAACCCCTTTACCCAACCACCCCAGTACCAGCCACAAAGGCACTATAGTCCTGTTGTCCCAGGTAACCCTTTTGCTCCAGCCTACATGCCTCCCCCAGGTGCCAACTACTTTCCCACCTCTGGCCACCCGTTCTCTGTTTTCGGTCAGACATCTGCTGTGGGTGTGACCCCAACTGGAGGGGCGTGGCCAGTTGGACGCGTTCCTCCATCCTCCAGCAGTAGCGGTTCTCTTTCAACCCTCTTGGACTCACCTGCTCCTACTTCTCTGGCCCAGCCTGCGCAAGTCTCTACAGACGAACCCCGTGACCCATTCAGTGACCTTCTTACTATGGCAACCACACCAACTGTACTGACCACCCCCCCCAAAAAGAAGGTAGAGGATTTGCGAAGAAGGTGGGAAACGTTTGACTAGCTGTGCCCACATTTTTCCTCTACGGCTGCTACCAACCAGTGAGGGACTGCAAATTTAGAGCCAGTGGGTATTTAAGACTGCGCCCCCTAGTGGCCTGAAAGCACTGTTGGACATTTTCCCTCTCAGAGTGTGTAGTGCTTTTTTTTTGCGCCCAGCTCACACACTCACGCCTTATGCACACAGATGCTAATGATGTATTTCCCATAGCATCCGGATGAACCGTGTTGTTCCTATAGCAGCAAGTTTAACACTGAAAAACCATATTAGCAGGATAACACTGTATTTTCTGTAGCTAACAGTCTAGTTTCCATAGGGATCAGACTACAATACTAAAGATACCACACAGTAATATGACTCAAGTCCTACATTAGCGATTAGACTACCATTGTTGCGTTTATGGCGGCAATTGCACATCCTCCTAACAATCAGTACTGTTTTTAATAAGAAGCTTGTTTTTTAACCCTACACGCATATTAATTCAAACCGTTACACCCCAACATCCAATTCCTTGTGCAAACTTCTACAAACAGTTGTTAAATTGGCATTTATAATGCACCTGAATACAAATATTTGCAGATGCCTAGTAGATGGCATACTACACATCCCACTCTACTTGCTACATGACACAAGGGCATACTACATTCTGGACTCTATAATGCAAATGGCATATAACGTTGTGATTGCAGTACCTGCTGTGTACTTCATATTTGCACTACATTACATACGGCATAAAATAATGCATACTGCACGACATATCGTGCCCTCGTAGAAGCTATATACTACTCACTGCTTAAAGCATACAGTGTGATAAAGTGCAGCTGAATGGTAGTGCTCAGAATGGGTCAGAGTAAACAGCCCTGTAGAACACAACACTGCCCCCTAGAGGTGTGAAGTCAGAGGTCAGAATTTCAGTATGCATTTGATGCATTAATTCTTGACTAAATAAAGTGTAATTTACAGTTGGTAAACCAATCAGGAGTGTGTTTTTAGGTTAAATACATGGTGAACACCCTCACTGGTATCGGCTTTACCTCTAGTTCTGCTTGCCTGCGTGTCAGTACAAAAGTATTAAAATGGGTCTTATCGAACAGGTTTCTGTTTGGTTTCAAAATAGTTTAGTTTAGATGCTAATTGTTCACTTGCTTTGATTTGATGTTGAAGTTCTCTCGTTTTATTCTGAGCATCACACGATAGACTTATAGCTTTCATAAAGCGACCAGTCACCACTCTTCTTTTTAGCACTACCCTTTCCATCTAATCTGCTACTGCCATGCACTCTGCATTATGGGTATTTATTCTAATAGATCCATTTTGCGCTTTTTAAACATACATACTGCTATAAAGTGTGTTAAAAATGATTCTTAACTCTAACAGCTGGTTTTCTTGTCATAGACTGTGCCTGTTTTCTGGGTTTAGTTCAGCACTATACACAATCTGTGTTGGAGGATCTTTGTTTCATGCCATTTTTTGCTATATTTTTGTCTGAGACTTGCAAGTAGGAGAACACTGTTTGTGCAAATCTTGACATGGAAAAGAATTGTGTACAACCAAACGCTCAAATCCAAAAGAAACATGTTTTTGTCCATGTCAGGGAACATCAGGGAGTGAACTGGTGTCTCTTCTTCTCTGGTATTATTGTTGTATTTAAGGATATGAAATAATGTTATTTGTGTTATTAAAGTGTTCTTGAACATCTCTATCCACCCTGTAGAGCTGTTAGAAGATCACGTTTTCTGTTAGTTTATTCGTTTATATCACCTTTTGAATTTGGCCTTAAATGAGTGCGTGTGTGTGTGTGTGTGTGTGTAAATTCAGAGCTGTTTGTGGTGAGAGGTTTGTTGTGTATTCCTAGTCTTACTGCATGGGTTGTTCCAGTGTTTTGGTTCAAATTTTGTCTTAATGTTAAAAATATGATTTTGTACATTTCACATCAGCTGTTAGGTTGAAATGTGATTGGTGAAACACTGTCCTTGGTCAGTAATCTATACTGCAAGTTTAAAACTAAAATTCAGGGGCAATGGAAGCCAATACACCATCACAGAATACACTTTGAGCGGCATTGCACTGGATTTCAGTGAGCTTCTAGTTGGGAGACTTTAATAATGTTTGACAAACACAAAACTTAAAATGAATTACAGCAAGACGTGTGTGTGCATATTAAAGTGCTACTATAAAACCGAAAACTGAAATATTCAGTAAAAATTAATTGGTTGCCGCAAAACGAGGCATTTTTTTTAACTGACAAAAAAACATTTGCTAAGTATTCTGTTAAAAGTACCTACACATTTAACTGGGGCAGATACAGTATTTTTCTTTTTTCTTTTTAGGACATCGTCAGATGAGCTGAAGCTGTGATATTTTTTCCCCATACAGTGGCTTAACTGGCAAGACATTCAAACATTGTTCTGGGTGAAGTATTGTAGATAACCACTGCACAGCAGTCACTGAATGTGATTGTATTGTGTATCCCAGTGGAAAAGTGTCAAATTATAATCTACTATGTCTGGGTAAAAGAGGTTTTGAAAATATGGCTGGCGTGGATTTAACAAACATTGTAGCACCTATTTTGACAAGATCCTTTGAGGTTTCTCAGCTTGAATGGTAAGAGAGTACGACTCTCAGCAAGGTGGAACTATCGAGACTTGTTTCTGATATGTAAAATACAGTTTTCTCTTGGAATGTATCCTAATGTGAACTCATATCATCTTGCACTTTTTTATTTTTTAATTATTATTTGGATGTTATTTGTGTTTGCCATAATTAAAAAGCACACCGTATATTCACGTGAAAGTGGTGAGTTTGAGATTTGTTTTGCTCACATTTATTGTTAACCGTTCTTCTTCCCAGTATTCTTGAGCGTATTGTATTATAATTTTTTTTAGGACTGTCAGTTTAACATGTTAAAATGCACATGACTTTTCCTAATTATTTTAGCTGTAACTCCTTTTAAACATTCAAACACTTTTATTAAACAATTTTTGCACATTTACACATTCAAAAATATATTCCTAAAATGTTGTAGTTCACACTGTACCGTTTAATTTTAGTAAATCCTATGCATGCATTTTAAGAAAGTCTGACTGATATGCGACAAAAAGGAAAAATTATAGCCATAATTTACAACATATACACTCACTCAGTTTTTACAGCATTTAGACATCAGCAAGGATTGGTTATGTTTATCTCTCATCTCATATTTCACAGGCAGAATTTTATTTCACTGCTTATTGCGATCATATTTGCATGTGTATGCAGAGGTAAGTGTGTATAAACGGTGGTGGTGGTTTATTTATCTTTAGTAGTATGAACACACATTCCTAAAAAATGTCAAGTGCAGTGATTGTCAAACAGTAACATGTTCACAGTTTTTCCAATAATTGCCTCAAACAGAATTAAAAAAAATATATTGTGTTCACATTTTGTTGGAATTACCATAATTCCTTTTTTGCTAATAGGGCCTACTCCGATTCCACCCATAACCATTAAATACAGTTTTGTGAAAAAGTGTCAAATCCCAGAGCAGTGAAAAAACACTTTTTCACACAGGGCCATGTGGGTTTGGATTTTGTTTTCCCTTCATAAAAAAAAAAACCCTTCATTTAAAAACTGCATGTTGTGTTTCCTTGTGTTATCTTTGATTAATATTTACATTTGTTTGATGATCTGAAACATTAAAGTGTGACAAACATGCAAAAAAAAAAAAAAAATCAGGAAGGGGGCCAACACTTTTTCACACCACTGTAGCTGTGCAGCTTTGCTGTCTTTGAAAGCAAAAAATGTAATCACTACATTAAAACACTTGTCTCATTTAATGAATACTGGAAGTGTAGGTTATTGGCTAAAATAAAATAGCATTTCAGACAAAGATGTGCTGAGATCGCTACATAACTAGCATTACTTGTAGTCTTTTTGGCTGTTTATACATGATGTAACAGTCAAATAAATCCAGAGCTTTTTTTTCTTTTCAATATTCAAAGGTTTTTGTAATTTCTTACAAACTTGTGATTGTGTGTTCAGCAAAGAAGTGAACAGATTTTAGTATTCGGGAATGTATAATTACGGTAATTCTGAAACGATGTGAACGCAACAATGCAATGAATTATGCAAAGCAGCAACTCCCAGTTTTTCTTTTGAGAAAATGCATTACTTTAAAAGGGTAACTATGGTAGTTTCAGTTGTTTTCCACCCTTGAAAATGCTAATATGGCTAATTGTTCACACTGGCATAAATGTGAAGCCACACTCCTCCGTGTTGATTATCATATCAAGTGTACCCTACAACAGCTATAGTAGCTAGATAACAGTCTCGCTACAGACATACCTTGTACATTCAAATGGTGTAAAAAAACTCATCTTCATTAGCACTATTTTTAGTGCTTATCTTTGAGAGGGATAGGTTAAAGATTTTAAATGTTGTGGGAAGATTGTAAACTCTTATTTCTGTCTCTTTGCAATATTTGTCAAAGCCATTCAGGCATACAATGCCATGAGGTAAAGGATCAGTTCAGCTACACTTGAGAGAGTTGCTGGTTAAATTCCAAAGTTTTAGGTCTCCACAAAAGATCAACCATGTTTAATGCCTTCATGTTTTTCCTCTTTCACTCGTATTACCATACATCTTCAGGTTGCTTGTTTGATATAGCATTTGCCACTCACTGTGGCTCCGTAATACCACAAGGTCTTGGAAAGTTCCAGTGTAGTTCCAGAGTCACACAGATAATATTAGAGCTCCTTTATGTACATCTGTTTGTGTGTTCAAATTAGTCGCTCTTCAGGTGGTACTTTCAGCATGCTATCCATCTCCAGGCGTGCACCAGCAATCTCCTGATGGCTTGGGGAATAAGTTCCTTCTGATTGCCGCTTCCTGCGTGCTGTCATCAACATAAAAATGAGTCCAATGGCCACCAAGAGGATACAGCCACATGCTAATGGAACCGCTATTGCCAACCATGGTATATGTTCTTGCTGAGCCTGTTTCTGCAGGGAGATATTCAAATTGTTACTGTTGGCAGGTAAAAAAAAAAAGTAACACAGCACTACTGTACTAGTTTTGAGTCTCATTTCCACTCCTAAATTGCATGCTTATTATTATACTCAGTGTTTACTTACATTTGTTTCACAGAATTGGCCACTGAATCCTGCTGGACACAAACACTGAAACCGGTTCAGCCAATCCAGACACGATCCACCGTTTAGACATGGGCTAGATGCACATTCATCAATTTCTTTCTCACATCTGTGGAAATAAATATGTACACAAACACATATGTACTTAGTCATCTATATTAATATATTTGTATATTCAATTTATTTCTAATGGACAGTGATGTAAGTGTTAATTCCACCTGTCTCCTGTGAATCCTGTTGGGCAGGTGCAGTTTGCCCCCCATTGAGTGTCACTACAAACACCATCATTTTCACATTCAACATCCAGTTCACATTTTAGAGGAGGGTAGTTATATCTGATGCACAAGAACACAAACAAACAAATGGATAAACCCCCAAAACCTCAGTCTCACTGGCTCATTCAAACTCCGGTAACAAGAAATAACTAATGTGAAAGAAAGTGAGATATTTGAAAACATTAATGGTGAATTATTTGATATTTTTCGATTATTTTTGAAAGGTTTGTAGTTGTCTCACAGAAGGCCACATTATTACCCCTGTTCTCTGTTGGAAGGCATATGTACTGTAAGTTACCACTGAGTCAAGTCTAGGTATCAGTGCGTGTGATCTATAGGAACTTACTGACAACGTGTTCCACTGTACTTAGGTGGACAGATACAGGTGAAGTCATTAACTCCATCCACACAGGTTCCCCCATTCTTACACTTCGATCCTTTGCAATCGTCTATGTTTTCTGAACATGTAGGTCCAGCATATCCTGGGTGACACAAGCAGTCAAACCCATTAAACTTGTCTTTGCACTTGCCATGAAGACAGGGTCCTGAGACACACTCGTCTGTTTCTTTCTCGCAGGTGATCCCTTCCCAGCCTGATGGGCACTGGCAGCCAAATATATTGAAGAGATCCACACATGTACCACCACGTCTGCAAGGATGAGAGCGGCACACTGGAGCACCAAAGCAGCCTGTGCTCACACGCTCATCTTGTCGTCGCCAAAACCGTGATGTTTGGGGTGATTTGGCATTGTCTACAAATGGAAGGTAAACCTCACCCACTCTGACAGCACCTAGACATCCTGTATAACTCTCTGCCAGTGCAACTTCACTTGACAAATCTTTAAGAAAACTTAAACTACTAGCAAGTTCCGGTGCACTGCTACCATCGATGATGCCATCCACCAATATGAACCACTGCGATGCATCACGTTCTGGACTGGCCATGGCAACCAGCAGGTGATGCCAGTTTCCATCTGCAATGGGTCTCTGTCCAGAGAATACCAGTGGTTCCACACTGTTCTCGATTTGGAGCTCCACATGAATGGCAGAATCCACTAGACCAATCAGTAGAAACTCTGCCCCTCTCCATGCACGAAGTAATGCAGCATTTTCCTGCCTTGTACGGAGATCCATGGTCACATTGGTCACTGGGTAAACTAGAGATCCCTTAGCACTGTAGTGTAAGGGTGTGTTGTCAAAAGTTGCATTAGCAATGCCTGTAAAAACAAAAAAATGTCTTCTTATAATATCCATTTACAGCTTTTTTTCTTTTACGCACATTTATTTTTAGTACATGATTATCAACCTTTACACACATTTCCGAATTAATTGTTTTGCTAATAGGACAGGGGTGGCGAATGTCGGTCTTGGAGAGCCGCAGCCCTGCAGAGTTTTGCGTCAACCCTAATCAATCACACCTAAACAAGCTAATCAAGGTATGAAGGGTTACTAGAAAGCTACAGGCAGGTGAGTTTTAAATAGGGTTGGAGCTGAACTCTCCAGGACTGGATTCGCCACTCCTCTAATAGGACCTTTAGGAAACTGTTAAATATCAACTGGATGTTTAATATAAGCATACACTCAAAACCATCCAACAGATCCACGCAGCGTCCACCATTTACACACGGGTCGCTAACACACCAAACCCGAGTTTCACATGTCTTTCCAGTGAAATCCCGTGGACAGGAACAAGTAAAGTCATTCCATGTGACTGTGCACTCTCCACCATTTAAGCAAGGCTGCACCTGCAAACCAGAAACACTCCATCAGCTCTTTCCAGCTGTAATTATCAATTTAAACGGATCTAATGGGATAAAAGCAACATTTGTGTCCACATACCTTGCATACGTCATCACTTATGCATCCAGGAAGCATGTTTTTTGCATCACTGGAGATAAATAGAGTCTCACTGAGGGTACTATTCCAGACTACCACATCCAGATGCACATTGTCTAGTCTCAGGTCCTGCAGGCAGCCTTTAAAATGACCTCCCCAATCAGCTGCAACCTCTTCATTTGGAAACCCACCAACATACACCAGGTCTCCTTTCAGAACTTCCAAGTCAGGCAGAGAGCCAAGCCCGTAGCGCAATCCACCATGGCTAAAGAACACCTGACCCTCCTGTACATCCATCTGAAGCATTTGTTTCTCTCCATTACAGACAAACACTGGTGATGATAGGATGGGTGACCCCACCACAGAGGTCACTTGTACTCGTCCCATTTCCAGGTACATGGTAAAATAAGGATCATCCTCCTCTGTCCTCTGATGCCCTGCCCTACGTAGCTGAAATAATAATCCACTTGATTTAAGCGATCGTAGGAAGAATGACACACTAAAGTTCCTGCCAATATCAGACAGCAGTACAAATGCGAGATAGCTAGTAGACTCCTCATGACCGAATGTCCAAAAGGTGAAATCTGTGGAAGAAAGAGAAATAGAGAAAAAAGTCAAGCATGACAATGTTTCATTCATTATTATATAAGTTCCCCTACACCACAACTCCAGTCCTGGAGGGCCACTGTTCTCCAGAGTTTTTGTCCAACTCTCATCTTGATTAGTTTGTTCAGGTGTTTGAGAAGGGTTAGAGCTAAACTTGAGTTTAATGCCCCAGCTCTAAACGTTACCACAAGAAAAGTGTTTTGAGTGTATTATCATGTGTGTATGCATACCTTGGCTGCAGTCATGGCCATAGTGAGGTCTATAACAGTCACAGCGGTAGCCCGTCCAGAGGTCGACACACTGCCCTTGAAGAGAGCAGGGATTTGGGTCCACCTCGCACCATTCCGTTTTTATACAGCCCAACTCTACGCTCACCTCTTCATCTCCAAGATCATGCGGCAGAACATGATGGCCATCCACCTGTAGGTCCTCCATACAACCCAAAAAGCCATGGCCACTTAAGGTTAGCTCCATGTACTCCTCTGGTACTCCACCTACATATACCTTTGTGAGGTTGTCAAGGTGCAAGAAACTTTCTTGACCATCTGGTAGCTTGTGTTCAACTTTGCATGCTTCATTGTCACAGCCTGGACCTTTAACTTGCAGCACAAGTCTGATATCCTGATCCCATCCATCAATGTTCACCACTGCCTCATGCCAATCTCCATCATTTATAAGCTCTGGTAATTTTGCCTCCAATGACCCTCCCTCCTTTGATATCGCCTTGGTACGCAGCTCACCCCCAACAATCTCCAGAGAGATGAAGAACTCAGCATTGCCACGAAAGAACAGCAGCATATCAGGCAGTGTGGTGCGGAAGCGTAGGCGGACCCCCAGGGGGTGTTCCTGTTCTTCTATGTCTCTCTTTCTGCGCTCGTGTGGTGGAACTTCAATAAGAAAAAACTTTGGTGAGGAGAAGGAGAATGTGGTTGGTGTTGAACATACGTCACCATAGAATCCAGGTGGACAAAGACAAGTATGTCCATGTGTCTCTCCATTCAACCATGGCAAGCAGGTGGCACCATTTTGGCATGGATGGTCAATGCAACCAAGCAGCTGCACAGTGCATTGGGGTCCCCCCCATGGCAAGAGACCTTCCTCAGCTTCTGCACAATGGCAATTATATTCAGCCACTCCATCTTCACATACACCTCCATTCAGGCAGGGGGTGCTCTCACACTCATCTATGTTAACCTCACACTCTACACCTGAGAAAGAGATAACAAACTTAACAATACAAACAAAAACACATGCAAACTCTTTCCCATATGCAAACACCAACCTGCAAACCCCTCCGGGCATACACACTTGTATCCGTTTACCAGATCCTCACATCTTCCTCCATTGTGACATGGCTCAGATACACACTCGTTTATGTTCACTGAGCAGTTCTCTCCTGGGGAGACCAAACAAACAAATGGCAATGCGCTTTTCAAGTAAAACATTGCATCAATAACCTTGACCACCCCTACAACATAGTTAGGGTCAGCTCTGGAACAAGTTTTTAAAATGAAAGCTGTTGTATTGTTGGATGTATTGGTGGACGATCTGTTGTTTTACCATACTGTTTTTATGTTGCCAGTACCTGTGTATCCTGGTTGGCACTGACAGATGTAACCTGCAGCTGTGGCGTAGGTGAACTCCCAGACTGCTTCCCAGTGTTCTGGTTTTGACTTCTCAAAACATTCACCTTCATTCTCACAGGGAGTATCAGCACATTCATCTATATCCACCTCACAGTTATCCCCTTCAAAACCTGTACACACATCAACATCATTTATGATTTTTGCAAAGTTAGATTAAAGACACAAGTGCAATTTTTGGATAAAGGATAGTTACCTGGCCAACAGGTACAATTGTAGTGGTTAATGCCCTCTAGACAAGTTGCTTCATGTTGACAAGGATGTGATGCACACTCCAGAATATCCTCCTCACAGTGGTCTCCCATAAAGCCAGTGCCTTCACATTCACACCTATAACTGCAAAAATACACACACCAAATCAGTCAGTACATGCAAAGTCTTATGCATTTAACTATCAACATAAAATCAGGTTTGCATTGCAGCTGTTTCTGTCCAATGACCAACTACTTAGACAGGAAGAAATATTTTTAACACACAGTGAGTAAGTGATGAAACAGTGAGCAGTGCTGGATAAGCCATCTCTATGACTCAGGCATTTGCATAATTCCTGAGTTCCCTTACCTATCGATGAGGTCATAGCAGATTCCTCCATTCTGACATGGATCACTCTCACATTCATCGATATCGATTTCACAGTCAGAACCTTCAAACCCCTGCACACAGTCACAGGTGTACAGACCCACTAGGTCATGACAGGTGGCTCCGTTTTGGCAAGGATTTGACTTGCATTCATCGATCTCCATCTCACAGTTTACTCCTACAGAGATTTAGAACACAATACATGACTAAGAATGATTTACCAATTGTTGTCTATGTGAATATCCTTGTAGACCAGGAGTACCCAATCCTGCTTCTGGAGGGCCATAATCCTGCATATTTTGGTTCTAACCCTAATTAAACACATTGGAACCAGCCAGTCGAGCTCTTTAAAATTGCAAGAAATTTCAAGGTATGTTGGAGCTATACTTCGCAGAACCTTGGCCTGTCAGGAGTGGGATTGAGCACAAATGCTTTAGACTGTTAATAATACAGTTACAAGATGGCAAAATTTACAAGTTCACAAACCCACACAGATTACCTGTATATCCCAGCAGACATTCACACAGGTACTGGTCTTTTCCATTAATGCAAGTTCCATTGTTCCAACAAGGTCGTGATGCACACTCGTTTATGTCAATCTCACAGTTGTGTCCTTGGTATCCAGGTACACAGAAGCAGTGATACTTGTTGGTGCCATCCACACAGATTGCACCATTCTGACATGGATATGAATCACAATCATCCACATTCTCTTCACAGGTCTCACCACGAAAACCTTGTGAACAGGTGCATTCAAATCCATCCACTATCCGTCTACAAGTGCCGTTGTTGAGGCAGGGTTCATCAATACAGTCTGTGACGCGCTGACTGCAGTCCTCTCCTCCAAAACCAGGTGGGCACAGACATCTGTAGCCATTCAGCTCATCTATACACTCAGAGAGGACACCTACACATGGTCCACTTTCACACTCGTTGATGTCCTCTGGACAGGTGTACTGCTCCATGCCAAGTTCAGTCTCACATCCTTCGCATTCAGCAAACACACAAGCATTGTACAGCTCATCACAGTCCCTCCCAGTGTACCGTACTCCTTCCCGTGAACACAAGCACACATAGTCGTCCATTGTATCCACACATGTCGCCCCATTTTGACAGGGTGAAGATGCACACATGTCAGATGAACCGGAACAGAATATACCTGGAGAAGGAGAGATAAAGTAACTCTCAGTGATGCATTTCTCCAATGGGGAAACCCAAGGGTGCCTATTCTTGAAGATCTACCTATTTGCAGAGTTCAGTTCCAACCCTTCGCCTACACCTGTCTTGAGTTCTCAAGTGTTCATGAAGATCTTAATCAGCTGGTTCAGGGTTGCATTTAAACTTAGCAGGAAAGGTGATCTTAAGGACCCAATGTGAATTCCATTTGCCATTTTTTTCATCTTATTATTTGTGTTGCTTGCTCAAGTGTTTAATCATACTTGGGATTAGGGATCTGAACAAGCCCCTAAACCCAAGTATTAAACATACTACACATTTGTCCTACAGACAAGAAAGATACTGTACCTAAAATTGTGTGCTTGTTGAGAAGTGTACCACTAATGTTTTAGGCAAACAGACACATGATAGTTGCCTATTTGCCTTTACAATAAAACAGTCAATCTAAAACATATCTAGGGACAGCAATGTCATAGAAACTTGGAGGCGGGTTCCTTTGTTTGGGCCAGTAAGCAACTGTCTAGCAGCTACTTTGCAAAATATAACAACCCAGCAACCACATTGTGTCACTCTAACATAGTGATTGTGATTTCTGCGCACCAATCGTTTTCTTTATAATAATTTAAAGATTCTGTTGTAATATATTACTATGATAGCAAAATAGAAAACAGACATATACCATCTGAGACATAGGAAAGACTGACATCAGTTAATAACAGGCTGTTGATCCCAAACCTTAATCCTGGGTAAGACTGACTGAGCCTGAGGAATAAAGAGAGAGAATCTCTTCAAAGTCAGCATTACAAATACCAAGCCCATCTGTGAGGCTGATTATTTGTGAGGTTCAGCATTTTTTACATTTCTCAGTCCTAAGACGTCTTTAAAAATGTACTTCAGACCTTGAACGAAAATATCAAATTTGAGAGATTTTCAGACTTGTGACCTTACCTGTTTGTGAGTATTGCAAGTCAAATATTTTGTTTGTGCATATGAGTGCGGTACAAAGCATTCATGGGGATTTTCTTGTACAAATCAGCCAATCGCATGAGAGCTCCATGAGTCATTCCAAATTCCTGTTATCTGCATGACCTCGACCCTCAACCCCCACTGCGCATCCAACTTGGATCCATTAATGTAGCCCACCCATCCTTAACCCTTGTGAGGCCCCTCGTCCCCCTAAACTCTACTCCCCCACCTTCTCTAAACCACTTTGCTGCCCTGGCCCCCACAATGTCGCTTTGATCAGACCTTCATCCCAAATATTCATTCAGGCAGAAGATATTAATGAATGGGCAGAAGGAATGAGGTGCTGTGTGTGTGTATCTGTCCGTGTGCGCATGTTGAGCATTGAGTGTTTAGCAGGGCAGTGTAGCAGGAATGGAGCAGTGTTTTGTGGAAATAAGCATTGAAGGGTGTGTGGGTGTGTGTGTGTGTGTGGGGGGGGGGGGGGGGGGGTATATAGTTCAGAAGTGTGTGTGTCAGCTTTTACTATGATTGTTGGAACCAAATGTCCCCACAATGGTAACTTGATTCTTAAACTTTTTTTGTTACATGAAGGTCAAATTAAAACAGGAAGCGTTTCACCATGCTATCAATATTGATTATATTATTTCACCAAAATATCAAAACAAAATATCTTGAATATCTCGAAAAATATTCATCATTCCTTTTTTTAACTGGTTGCAGGGGTGTAATCAGTAGCTGCTAATGTGTTTTTGGTGGTTGCTTAAAAACAACTGTTTATTGCAGTTCCCTGGTATAGTCTTATTTCCTGAACTGTACAATTTAATATTTGTTTTTGTTTTCATTTTTTTTTTTTTTTTTTTTGTAGCTACCCCCCCACACAAACTTTTTTTTGCACTAGAGAAAACAAGTCCAAAAGTCTGATACCACTACTGAAAATGAATCCATTTTCTATTTTTCAAAATTCTATATCATTTTTTAACATTATATAGCAAACTGTGAATTGTTTATCTGCATACACTAATATTTTAAGTTGTGCTTATTTATATTACATTACATATATAACTTTATTTATATATATGTATGTATGTATTTATTTACTTGCTTGCCTGCTTACTTACATGAGTGTTTCTTATTTCTTTTACATCATAATGTTCCTAAATCATTATTTCTTTCCAGGTTTAAATAAGATTTCGAATTCCAGATTTTCAGTTTCAGACTTTTGGACCCAATGTGTTTGCCCAGACACTTTAATCAGTATGGACGTGTTACGTGAACAGAAACATCTTATCTGTCTCAGAACACACAGACTGTTCTTACACAACACAACTGAGAGCTTATTCACTGATCTTAGTGTGAAAGCACAAATAAATAATGATCTTAGAATGGACATGTGGCTTACACAATGATCTTAAAGCAAACAAAACAAATATGCAGAGAAGTGGAAGTTAAGAGTAATTGCTTCTTTCCTCCCATACGCACATTATTTTCTCCTGTTCATGCAATAAAGTGGACCAAATGCTTAAAATCAGTTTTAAAAATACTTAGATTTTAGTATGTGTCTGTAAACTGTGTAGGATGCAGATACGTCTGACACCCACACAAGCATTCCTTCCCCACCCCCGGCCTGGGCAAACGAGCTCCACACAGACTGACCCAGCAAGTGTCCACAGAGTGAGTCTCAGTTTCCATGGTTACTTCTAAGCTAATTTGGCCCTGAGACGAAGAGATGCTGACCTCTGTGACCCCCAGATCCACCTCCTCTCTTTCCTCCTTTCCATTTATTTTCTGTCGTTCTCACTGTCTTGGATCTCGTTAATGCTCATGTTTCCTGTCAGTATAGTCTGATAAGTAAAGAAGATTTACCAGCTCACGCTGTCATAGACATGAACGGTCACTGTTCCAGATGACACATACTGATGTCAATCACAATCATGTAGTTGGCACACATACAGGAAGTGACTTCTCTAGTTTCCTTTTTATACTTTATCTCCCTCAAATTCTCTCCTTCCTGTAACTGAAGGACACTGATTATCTGCTTTCTGCTCTGCCCTCTGTTAACCTGTATATTGTACGGCCTGTTTACAGAAAATTGAAGTGGATTACACTGTCTGTACCTCATTTAGCTTATGTTCTCTCACACAAACGTGTGCTTAAACACTCACTGACTTTCAGAGGATTTCTAGACAGCTTGAATATCATCACCATTCATTTTAGAATGAATGTATTACTCTTTCTGTCTTTTACAGCTAGAACATTAAAAGTCCGTTAGATGTGTGTACATCAGAGAGAGCAAGTAGGCCAGTGTCTTCATGTACTGAGCTGACCGTAATCCTCTCAGAGTGGTGTGTGTAAAACAGGACAGCTTTAGGTTAGTCTACACTACTAAGCCAGCTTTTGTTACCTTAGGATACAGTCCTCTGCCACTTTGTTTTTAAAGGGATTACAGAGAGTGACTATTTTTCATTAGCATAACCATGTGTTAGATATGGAAACTGCTAGTTATTTTAATAATAGGCACCCTCTCTCTCTCTCTCTCTCTCTCTCTATATATATATAGTATATAACTATATATATATATATATATATATATATATATATATATATATATATATATATATATATATATATATATATAGTTAGTATATTAAAAATATAACAAAGACAATAGATAGTAATAATTATTAACCAATATCATTTTTATCACTTCTTTTATTCACCAAGAATGCATTCAAGTGATCAAAAGTAAAGACATTTTATGATGTTACAATATACCTCTATTTATTATTAAATGTGGTTCTTGTTAAATTTCTATTCACCAAAGAATCCTGAAATAAAGATATTAAAGTTTACATAAAAAATATTAAGGAGCACAACTGTTGTTGGAAAGAAGAATTGTTTCTTGAGCAGCAAATCAGCATATTAGAATGATTTCTGAAGGATCATGTGACACTGAGGACTGGAGTAATTATGCTGAAAATTCAACTTTGCATCCCAGGAATAAATTACATTTCAAAATATATAAAAATACCATTTTAATTTGCAATAATATTTCACAATATTACTGTTTTACCGTATTGTATCAATTAAATGTAGCCTTGGTGAGTATAAGAGACCAACCCCAAATGTTTTCAATATGTTTTATATATAATATCCACTACATTGCTGCTATATCAGACTGCCAACAATAGCAGCTTGTCACCTTTTCATCTGGTCATGTCCCATTCTTACACATATTCTTATCTGTGATCTTGCTGGAATGTGGACAACAACCAAATGTGACACGCTTAAGCTCCAGGTGGAGACAGGCTGTAGTGGATCTGATTATCCAGACTTTAACACTGAGGTTTCACAGAGATCTGAGTCTCAGGCATCCCACGCCTGACAGAGACATTCTCCTGACATCTGTCTTGAGCACTACGTCTTCATGTGTGTGTCAGTGTTTAAGGTTATCTGTACGAGACCACTGGAAGAATGCTAGCCATGCAGGTTCTGTTCTAAGAGCTAGAGCACTGATACTGGCTGTCAATCAAGTGAAACTCCTCCCCTTTTGTTTACATCACTGTCAATCATCCCTGCTTGTGTCTCACTTCCTGCTGTGAGGGGGTGTGACAGGTTAGTTTTACAATTTAAAGGGGTTACAGATTGTTTTAGAGGGGTCAGGTGGGGAAACGCATTTCTATGCGTGTTTTCAAGCTTTTTAAGAAAAAAAAAATTGCAACAATAACACACCAAAGTTATTTTAGCATAAATTCTATTATAAATTCTAGTATAAATGCTATTATAGTGGTGTGAATATATTTTTTTTATTAGTTTTTCTTTTTATATTTTGCATTTGTATTTTAAAGTTTTAGTCATTTTTTTTGTCATTTTTTACCTTATATATTTCCTATATTTTTTATTAATATTATTATTAATGTTTATTTCAGTTTGTTTATACTGTATATATATATATATATATATATATATATATATATATGTATATGTGTGTGACATATATCACACACACACACACACACACACACACACATATATATAAATATATATATATATATATATATACACATACATGTGTGTATCTGTATTATTTTATTTTATTTATTATGTTTATTTTATGTGGAAGCCCATTTCCTCGATAGAATAATAATATATATATAATAATAATAAATTAAATAAATATATAAGGTAATTGCTGGATTTTATTCTCACACAATACGTGCTTTCTTATTATTTTTCCACCTAAATTGTAAGAAATAAACTCTGAATTGTGAGGAAAAAAGTCCTAATTGTGAGTTATGTTGCAATTATCCTTTTTTTTTTTTTTGGTTGTATTTGTAGTTTTCATTCATTCAACAATAATAACCGTGTAACACACTGTATGGATCTTGGAGTTAAGAGCCCTACTGTTTCTACAATGGCTGTGAAATTTGTCACAGGATTAATGACCCAGTCAGATCTGTAAGAGATAACACTCACTTAATATGCATCTGTCCAGAGATATGGGTGGGAACGGACGGGTTACAGAGAGAATGAGAGTGAGAGCGGCTGGGACGTGTGTGTGATGTGTGACAGGACTCTATGATAATAACCTGTGATCTGTTTATTTTCACGGACGTAGGAGAGCTGTTTCAAGTGTTTGTCTGTCTGTATGCATGCTTAATTCTTCCACATGAACATAAAAATAAGAGTTCTGAGATTAAAAATTGAACTTTTCAGACTAAATATAAGTGATGTTTTGACTTGTGGTGAATATAAGAGCATTACTAGCTGTTGTTAGCACCAACATGAACTCAGACTTAGCAAATCTTTATCATTAACTCTAGACGTGAGCTTTATTTTTCACATGCATCCAACAACAGAACATAATGTTAGTGCTTTAAACAGTTTTATCATCCAAATTTGTGGCATGATATTTGTTAGCGGTAGTAACACACGACAGCCTAAATAAGCAGGTCAGAGTAAACCAGGTCAGGGTCTGAAAGTTTAAAAGCAAAAATGTTGAGCTTGTATTTATGTGACAGCAAACATTATTTACTTTGTAAAAAAAAAACAGTTTATTGAGGTAAACTGCAGTCTAAATGGCCATTTCTTACACAGGTGGATGAACTTCTGCTTGTGTTACATGGATTTTCTTCATGGTTTTGACATTGATGTTAAAAGATTGGATCTAGCTTAACATCGGCAAGGTTGGTAAGCGATTCTACACATTTTTTTTTCTTTTAGTCTGAATTATTTTCTTTAGTCACAAATCTTATACACAGGATTTACTTGTATATTATTCTTATTATCTACTTATTATAATACTCTATTACCCAAACATTAATTTAACTAAATATGTGAGCAACATTAATTTAATTATAGGCTCAGTTTTATTAGCAGAATCTTGACTGCGATAGTGTGGTGGACTGTTTCGTGTGAATTTATTCTTCCCTCGCTGTGTTCTTGTTGGGATTAGGGTTGGGGGCAGGGTCCATTGTAGAAATTCTCATTGAAAAAGTCATGTGAATTCCAGGATCCCCCTCGTTTCCCTAAGCGCCTGATGTCACATTTGCATGCGTGATTTGACATGAACTATCAGCTCAGTTAGAACACCAGACCAGTTTCACCCACTGTTCCTTGTTGAATTTCCCCATTGACTTGCATTAGTCAATGCAAATACACTACAGATGCATTGCTTGCAATTGCCATTCCACACCTGGATGGCAAGATATGTAACGATATTAGCATTCTGTTTGTTTTTTGCATTTCATTTAACTGAATCTTTGTCCCAGTGAAACTTATTAATATCGCTCTCAAAATTGATTTAAAGTGGAAATCAGTGTTGTGTAAAAATAGAAAAGTTTGCACTTACATTATCAGAACGCTAACAGACAATTACATGCACTATTCTATAAACAGTATATCTTCAGACAACCCTCTATTAATACTTTAGACTCAAAACTTTAGATTTGTTACTCCACTGAAATATTCCCTGGATATGATCATCATAGAGTTAAATGCTCAGAGACAGCTTGGCCATGCAGTCAGATGAAAGAGCGTTAAGCCTACGGGATGCAAAAGCAAACAGATCTCGTTAAAAGTGCTTAACGCAGATTCCACCCTCACACAACGTCCAAATGACTCAGCCCTGGTGTCATGGCAACGGGACACAATAGAGCCCACCCCCCAATTTTTTTCAGTTTTTTTTCAGACGGCGGCCTGAGAGCGGGGCAGAATCGGACTGGATGGATGGAAGGAGGGAAAAGAGATGAGTAACCTCCCCCATATACACCCGTCTGTACCATGCAACAGTTATATCCACTCCAGACAGGAGGAGGGATGCAAGTAACACTCCAGTGCACATCTTTGGGAGGGCCAGATAAACGAAAATCATCACAACACTACACTAATGCTAAAAAAAGAGTGCCAGGAATTTGTGTCAGCATAAAACAGATAAAGCATAAAACAAAAGTAAACTAGAAGATTATATGATACACTCTTAAATATAAAGGTTCCAAAGGGTGTTTTTCACAGTGAATACCATACACTCTTAAAGGTTCTTTATTGGCATCTTTGGTTCCATGAAGAAACTTTAGCATCCATGGGACATTTCTATTCCGCAAAAGGTTCTTTAAAGTGGAAAAGGGTTTTTAGATGATTGAAATATCCTTAACTCTAATAAAATTAAATAAAAACTGATAGATCTTTTAGGAACCAAAAATAGTTATTCTATGGCATTGCTGCGAAAACCTCCTTTTGGAACCTTTATTTTTAAGAGTGTAGAACTATCTTGGTTCCTCAAACCACCTTTCAGTGAAAGAGTTCCAAAAAATAACCATTTTTGAATTCTAAATGTGAAGAACATTTCATTGATCTAAACAACCTCTTTGTGGAATCTTCATGGATCGACAGATACCAATAACCTTTATTTTTAAGAAATAAATATATCTTGTAAACAATAAAATTAACAACCTGGTTTTTCTTTAAAATCTAAAAAGTTTTTTTATATACGTTTTTTATTAATTAAGTCACCGCCAGAAGTGTTGGGTGGTTGCTAGGAAGTTCCGAGTAGTTGCTAGGTGGCTGCTTACTGGTACAAGTCAAAAGAGCCCATCACTCCTTTTATATGACATTCTGGTCTCTAGATATAGCATTATTATAGAACAATTATTAATACAATTTTTGTTTTTATAGTGTGGATAAAAGTACTTGATTCACCTTATTACAAAAAAAGAGGTAGGTATTGAGAAAGAGAGAAAACTCACCCCATTTGAACATCATCATGGTCAGTAAAACTGTCCCGGGGCATTTCAGATGCACTTTCCTGATCTCCATGGTGATGTGAAACAATCCAAACAACCCAAACTAGAAGTCCTTTAAGCTTAATGTCTCTTTGAGTCCTTCATAGTCGGGAAACCGTCAAATTAAACCTTCTTGGGGAACATGAAACATCTGAGTCCCTGCATGATCTCAAAGTTGAATATCTGCTCTGTTGAAATTCTCCTCTGTCTCTTAATTCCTATAAGCGTCAGGTCATGTAGTTCATATAAAGTTCCTCTGTCCAGCATCGGAGCAGTCAGGCTGAGAGCAGTGGCTCATTGTGCATGCAGTAATGAGACTAACTCTCTCACCCAATCCTGCTGCGGTTTACCACACTAATCACCCTGAGAGGGGAGGGACCGGAAAACCAGAAGTGGACTTCAGCACCAGGACTCCTGTGTGTGTGTGTGTGGTGGTGGGGACAAAACTGTCTCTAGAGCATAACTAAATCAGACAAAACATCACATTGGGGACTTCCAGGGATGTCCTCAAGGATAAAAAATATTGTTCTTTTTTAAAAATGCAATAATAACAAAGACATTGGCTTAATGAAATGACAAAAAAATATGTATAAAATGTTTCTGTGAGGGTTAGCATATAGACAATATAATTTACTTAAAATATAAGTATAAAAGTGAATGATATAAAAGCAAATGAAAACCAACTAAATATAATCAATTTAATATCTTTTTTGTGTGGTTTCAAAGCTATCATATCGTTTGCCTTTTTTCGCGTTATATTCAAATTTATTGTACATTGTAAAAAAAAATCCTTTCGAGGTTGTAAATAAAAAAAAGTTTTTCTACTTACATTTTTACATTTAATTCTATGTTTTATTTCTTGTTTCTTTGTAATTTATTGTGCAATTTACAATCAGTTTCTGAATGTATAAGTTAGCTGATTCATGTATGAGATTTTTATTCCTAAAATGATATTATAAACTAAGCCTAAATATTTCACACCTATAATTTGGCATTGTTTTGCTCCTTATATTATTACACTTAATGATTTATAACTGCCTTTGCTCTTTTCTAAATCTTTTAGGAACTCTTTCTAGAGGCAATATAAACAGGTGGACATTAGACAGTGAAGGGTCAGGTAAGGTTTTGTGTTAGAATAGCATACTACACTAACCACCGTAATGTAATGTTGGTAATTCAGAATTTGTTTTGTTAGAAAACACTACACCCAGCTGGATATTTTCTTTCACATATCAAGACAATCAAAAAACCTTTCCTAAGTGATTCCCTGCTGATTTTTTCCAACAGTGTATAATGAGCTGGTGAGATCGTTTATCCTGCTGAGTTCAGCAATCACACACTCCATTGGTATTAGTCATTCAAGGCTGCATTTCTTTATACTTACTAAACCAACAATTACCTGTTTTTTATGAACTATGCAGCCTCTGAATCATGCTGTATATTCTAAAAATATTCTGGAGAATTTATACACACACACACACACACACACACACAAAGACACAAAGACACAAAGACACAAAGACACAGAAAGCCCAGAGATTAGCACAGTGTTGTTTGGGTTCATTCTTCAGTTGTTACTCCTGCTGTGTTACTGCTAGTCACTGTGATGTAAGATGTTATTGGTGTGTGTTGAGAATTTTTTTTTAATGTTTTGAAACAAATTCACTAAGCTTCTTATGATAAGTATTAGTTTTGAAAAATTCAATGCAGCCATTTAAAATAAAGCAATCATTAAATATGTAAACATAATGCACAGTTAATCATTTTCGCAATATAAAAATAACGACCCTAATGTAATGCCTACTAAATGAAAAAACTGCTTAAAAAAAAAAAAAAAATCCTTATTTTCATGTAATGTGTATGATTGTGTCTGCACAAGTTTTTGTAAGGTTCCTCCCACAAGATCTACCGATTACAAAATGCACTCCCATTTCATGTATTTCTGACTCATCATACATTTTGTTTATCAGAGGAAATTGTCACGCTGTTTTGTTCTCTGATCCAGGAATAGCATGGAGTGTCCTGTCTGTAAATGTTTGCGCACATTTGAACGAATGCTGACTTTCGCACTTGTGACAGTGTGTCACTTCTGGCCTTGAGATATGGACAGAAGTTTCTCACATTCATTCACATACATCTAGCATGTCTTAAAGCTGTCATTTACAAAGCCTAAATGTAGCTTTACAAGCTTACAACATCATCTCTGTTCTACGAGATAAATCCATAAAGTTAAACGGTGCCAATGCAAACACATTTATTGATTTAGCATCTCAACTCTGACTCTTAATATACTCTACACTTACGATATCTTAAAACTTGTACAAAAGAACACATTTTGTAATAATATTTTATAAAATATTGTTGTTTAGTCTTTTTTGGAGCTTGACAGCCTCTTCTTCTTAAATATGGAAGAAAGGAGCTCGGACAGTCTGCTAAACTTCTCATATTCCACAGAAAAAAGCAAGTCTTACAAGTTTGGAAGGACATGAGGTGAGCTGATAACAAAACGTTAATTTTTGCCAGAATGATTACTTTGACTCCATACTCTAAGATTTGCTTTATTGGTTCTTGTACCGTATGGCTATCCTTGTATCCAAACCACTGGGTTCCCATTGATATCCAGTGCTACATGTGAGATACTAATGAGCTGTGTTTATCTACAGTGTTCTGATCTTTACAACATAGCTTTCAGCTCTAAAGCCTAAATAATGTTAGAACAGTTTGAGTACATTTCAAATTTAAAACCGTGATCTTGTGGACTGTGTATACGACCGCACGTGACCCGAGTTCAAATCATTCCTTGATCCCATCACCACCCATCTCACCATTGATTCCTGTCATTTTTTTTTTAGCAGTACAGTTGATGAAAGTGGCAAAAGCCCAAAATACAGTAGTAGTTTTTCAACAAAATGCAATGTCACATCATCTTCGGTTCCCCAAATACAAAGTGTGAACTGGTGGATGATGTAATCCTGATGTGTGCTGATTTAAGTGGATAAAATGGTCAAGTATCTGATTGGTTACTTGCTATACTGGATGTGGGCATTTAAGTGGCTCAGCAAATTGGATCTTTATGTTAGGCAGGTTTGAGAAAACGGGATTGTAGCTTGTTGCATCATGCTTTGTCATTGAGTCTGGCTGTGTAATGTTTACATTGGAGTTTTTGTCAACATTTATGCACTACAAGACAAACATAAAGATATGTCTGAAAAATTTATATTATCTATATAATGCAAAAAAATACATTTTTCCATGCTTTATCGCTATTTAGTGATGTTTGCTGATGTGTTTGTTAAGTTGACACCCTACGTAAATGATGCAGTAACCTAAACAGAAAAATGCAATTAATTCGGGTTACTCATGAGTTCAGGATATGCATCTCCATATGGAACTTTAATACGATTAACATGCACTGAAATGACAATGCTAGTCAGAGTTACATTCACTGCCAGAAAACTAATCAACAGCCCCTAGATGACCATTGGGACTTAAAAACCAGCACATATGGCTGGAACAAAAGAGTGCACCCTCATTGCTATAAGACCCCCCCCCCCCCCAAGATGTAACCTTAAGTGCACTAATAAACAGTAATCTGTTGCTGTCTGCATTACAACAGCATATGCAGACCACTCTTGTAACCACAAGCAAGGCTTAGTACAGAACAATAAATGTGATTGGATTACGAGTCGCAAATCTTTTTGACAGCACATAGAGAACGAGCACTTAACTGCAATGTCACATGTAATGACATGAAACTCTTTATACAGATTACACCTGTACAGTCAAGTGTAGTATGAATGTGTATATATATATATATAATTTTTTTTTAATGCAGTACAGTAATTACAGAGCGTTTGGTTTTTCTACAGCAAGTTGTATTTTGAATGAATTAGGAAAACATGATTTCAAGATTAAAATCATACAACACTACAATCTATTTTGTGTGCTTACAAGTATGTTGAGATAAATATAAAAGACATGAAAGTGACTATATGATCAATGTATCAATATATATCTGCATAATTTGTTTATCATTCTTTCTTTCATCAGAAGAGTGGCCTTTGGAGTGGTTACTGCAAATTCCCAGCAGAGGGAAGTATACAGCAGTATTCTGTTTTGATGTAAGGTTTAGAACATCACAGTAAAGCTTTTTGAAATTGTACAGTGTGTGAATATGATTTCAAAAATGTTTATAGTTGATAGTCATAAGATTGTCTCCTAAATATAGGCCTACAGCTGTATAGCTTAATAATGAAGCATTGCTAGTAGCCTAATTGTAATAACCCATGATCTTTAAAAGATCTGTAGTGACATTTCAGTCACAGACAATTTACATTTAATTTAGAAAATGTAAACAGTTTGATGCATTATTTGAAATTAGTCATTTTTATATTTCGGTATGTTTTAGATTAACTGTAGGCCACTGTAGATAATTGAGGGGATTGATCAGCTATAAATATAAAGCAGCTGATGAAGTGAGATTGTAAAACTTTAGACATTTAATCAAACAGGGCTGTATTTAGGGCTGTATTCACGTTCCAGAGCCACAAAGCTTATTAGTTACGTCACTGCTACCAAGATCCAAAAAGTAGCCTACCAGTTTAATTCTCGCTATTTCCAGGCTCCTGAGGCCATAAAACAGCAATTATTTGAGGAACATGACTAAATTTAACTGACGACTCACAGAAATTGTTTGCTCTCTGGTCTCTGCTCTTCAGTTCAAATTGCGACACGACTCACGAGTAGTTGGTTTCCTCACAGCGCCATATAAGGAGAAAAAGGAGGTGGATAAAACCCGCCTTTTTGTTAAGCGAAATTTGAATATGGAAAAATTATAACAATAACGTGGTGCCACCATAAATGAGACACATAGGGTGAAAACAATTAAATATAGGCCTACTGAATTGCATTATAGTTTATGCACTTTTTCATGTCATTTAATATCAGATTGAATACGAATGTTAAAACCATATAAAGTCAGGGATCCTGCTCCGCCTGCTCTGCCGAGAGAAGCGTCTCGCTGCAGCCTACAAGATCCAGGGGGCATGGTTGGATCCAGATCCAACTCCTCTCACCTTACATATACCTAAACCTACCTATCTCCACCCCCTGATCCCTAAACCCACCCATCTCAACCCCTAAACCTACCAATCTCCACCCCCTAGATGTGGATCCAACCACTCCCCCTGGATGTTGTGGACTGCGGCGAGCCCTACTTGGCTCTGCCGGTAGTAACGCCTCTGTGAGGTAGCGGACTTTGAAATCCTTCACAGTAAAATGAAAGCAAAAGGAGAGGGAAATTTAGAATGAGAGAAATGAGATTGTAAGAAGCTTGACTTTCTTGCGCAAGCCACTGTGGTGCGAATCAAGTGTCAGCATGAGTTCACAACATTCTGAAGATCACAGGTAAGACTCCTGCTGATGTCAAGCATGTTTAAATAAATTTCTCAACTTCTGTTAAGGTGATTTAACTGTCATGTTGTGTTCACAGTGCTGTCAAGATGCCCTGTGCCTTTGAGCCTTATAAGAAGCATAAAAACATAGGCAAATGTCTAATCATCAGTAATGAGCACTTCCGTGAGTATTAGCCAGGTTGAAGTTCTCTCTGACCTGTATTTGGAACTGTTCTTTGATGCATATCTACCCTCTAATATTGAACCTAATACTACTGTAAATCTATTGTGAATTTTAACTTAGCTAAGTATTAACTTTTTAACACTTGCCTTTAACCTTGATTCTTGCTGACTCCCGGCTTTTCTGTTTTGAGTTCTTATACCACATCTGCTTACAGTCTTGAGTTCTTCTTATTCATGTGATTTTTATCATGTAAGTCTTGTTTTGTGGTATTCCTCCAAGTATCTGTTCCTGTAAAATAACCTAGCATTTTCCTGATCATTCCGGGGTTTATTTTGTGATAATGAATGACTGTAGCGTTATATCCACTTTAACATGGTTACTTATGAAATAAATGAGTAGCGATGAGTCAAAATGGTTAAATTATTGTTTTTTTAGGCAAAAGAAAAAAAAACTTCAAATCAGTCTCAGTTATTGGGTTTGAATCAGTCTAATGAATCGTGCACTCACTGATTCTGTCAGTCATTTAATTAACATTTGAATCATTCATTGAACTGAAAGTCATTCTTTTCAGTATTTTCAACTTCCTCAGTAGTTCTATTGGACCATCAATTGTTAAGTGGAATTGGAACCAAATCCAGAATTCCTTACATATCCATTCCCTAGTTGCATATTTTTGTTCCAGGCTCACCGCATTTGCGTAGAAAGGGCTGTTCTGTAGATGAAAACAACCTGTCGAACACGTTCAAGTCCCTGGGTTTTCATGTACAGGTGGAGAAGAACCTGTCAGCAAATGAAATGATTGGTGCACTGAGGAAAGGTATTTGATGTCATTTCCAGTATTCTGGACGTGTTATTGTGTCCGTATGAATTTATAAACATGGTTTTGTGCCTCAGTATCTAAGGAGAACCACACAGACAATTCCTGCTTTGTGTGTGTACTGATGAGCCATGGAGAGGAAGGAACAATCCTTGGATCAGATGAGCGCTGGCTGGCTGTCAAATCCCTGACCTCTCTCATGACCTCTGACCTCTGCCCTAGTCTGCAGGACAAGCCAAAACTCTTCTTCCTACAGGTAGCTGTCATGTGCAAAACACATAGAGCATTTCATAAAATTTTGTCTATTGTTTGACTATTTGTGGTTGTTTTGATTACATATTCAGGCCTGCAGGGGGCTGGAATATGACCCTGGTGTTGAGGCAGACAGTGTAGAAGCACCGGGGGAATTTTTTGGAATATCTGACGTTCCCGAGGCAGATTTCCTCTGCTGTTATTCTACAGTGGAAGGTTTGCATTGCACTGACATAGATGCAGCATAGGTGGATTTACTGATTTTTTTATACTCTCTCCATGTGCACTCGTGTATTTAAAAACATATTTATTTCTCAACAGGGTACTACTCTTGGAGAAATCCAGAAAAGGGCTCTGTATTTATCCATGAACTTTGCGAGATGTTGAAGGACTGTCATCTAGAGATTATTCAGATTCTGACAAGAGTAAACCATCGTGTGGCCAATCACTTCCAGTCCTACACCACAGACCCGGATACACATAGAAAGAGACAAATGCCGTGCTTTGCCTCCAGACTGACCAAGGAGTTTTACCTTCATGTGCCAGAGAAGAAAAAGAAATTGTATTTTTAAATGACTGGCAGCAAGTCAGTGATAAGGTTTGCGAGGCAGAAATGTATTAGCTCTTATATGCAAATACTTTTCATTCAGTGTTCTGTAAAATACATTGGTTTATCTGATGTACAAAATTGTCTGATCAATATGGCAAAACTGTCTAAGATCATGCAGTTAATTAAATCCTTCAGGTACTTCATCCATTTGATTATTTTCTCTTTTTATTTCTAATAAAATGTTCAACGCAAAAGATAAGATTATTAACAATAGGTAAGTCTTGCAGTCATCTAAATCTGTCAATATTCATTTCACCCTTTGTTTAGATTATTAATATCATAGTTTTAAAATAATTATATACAGTTCAAAATCTATGCATAAAAGGCAGTTAATTATGAAAGCATGGTAAAAATAAAGTTTTATGTTAAGTTTTACTAGCTTTAAACAAAATCGAGCTCTGACACATAACAGTGTCTGTATTAAAGAAACACTCATATATCTTTTAGTTGCAAAGTGGAAGACAACTATCAACTACAGGGCTCAAATAAAGTCAAATTATGTACACTTGATGAAAGGTAGTTTCCCGGGGGAGAAAGAGAAAAGGCAACACCATGCCAGATACAGAATAACAAGCATAAGCATTTAAAAAGTTCATGCCACTATTTTGTGTAAAAAAAGGCTTAAGGATCCATGCAATAATATAAGGAGTATACACTACAACCGTGGTCACAGTAGTTATTAGAATGGCATAAAACACTCTTCTCTTCATGTGGTTTTCCTCCTCTCTCTCCTGGTCCTGACTGCTTCAGAGCTCTGAGAACAGTCACAAGACAAAACAACTGGACGGAGAGAAAGAGGATCTGCTGTGCCAGCATGTAATACAAGTGAAACTCCATCAAGACAAACCACCAAATTATAAAATGAACCACAAAGGCACCAAAAGATGCCACCCAGGCAATAACAGTGCAGATCACTCCATACCTGAGTGGTTTGGGTTTCAGAAAGGTTACAGGACGAACAACTGTCAGGTAACGCTCAACACAGATCAGACACTGAAACAGACCACACTATGGAGGGAATTTCAAATATATGCTTGAGAAGACAAATGAGAGAGTGCAGACAGAGGATCATCTCAGAGATGGAGATGTTCAGACTGAAGAAATTCCCTGTTCCTCTTACTAAGCCATAGCACACAGAAGTTAGGAAAACCCAACAGGACGCTTATGGCATATATTGAGTATTCGTGAAAATAAATGTCCAGTGCAGTGTTATTGAATTCATCAAAATAATTTGATCCATCTGTGGGGCGATCTCACAGCAGGAGGTGTTCATCTTCACTAACTCTATATGCGTAAAAACAAAAACAATTGTTATAGCAGTTGATCAAAGATCGAAAAAAGTAACCTTTTCCCCGTGAATGTAAAGGACTGTTTTATTAAGATCGCATAGTTCCTGATCCTTTAAACATCTAATTTCTTGCGCTCTAATTGATTGATTGATTTATTTATTGCGCGCGAATCTTTCACTCGTTAACCGTTTCGACAAACAGCTGTTGCTAAAATGAAATATTCGCATGACTTAAACTCAAAACATGTACATAATTTGAAATGTTGGTCTCGGAACCTATTGGGGGGCACAAACACTTCTCACCCGCCGCTCAGGTCTCACGGCTCACCGCTGGCGCGTCTTCAGTTCTCCGGAGCTTGGATTAGTCTTCACGAGAAGAAGACTGATAACTGATGAAAACAAATCCTTAGATTAGATTTGTAATAATCTGTTGTGTTGGGATGTGTTCAGAGCTTTAGACAAATTGAAAAGCGTCTCACGTCAAACAAATACGAGTAGTGATTTGTCCCATTGGATCTTTCCAGTGCTTTTCAGTTTTATTTTATTTATTTTATTTTTTGACAGAGTCACACCGATACATTTTCATACGTCCACCTGGAATGGAAAACAAATGAAGCACCAGGTAATTGTTTTTATTGAGAAAAACAAACTTTTCAAAATTAATTTATCAGTCCCGTGCATTTCTATTTGATTTAAATGAGAAGAGCAAAAGTGTTATGCATTTATTTTCTCTCCAACTTTGTTTATTTATAATTTTCTTTGAGTTTCTTTGCCTGTTATTAAAGAGTAAAATCATACCTACAAGGATGATGATGATGTAACGTTACAGTAGGCTACTTAAGTATTTTTTGGGAGTAGTATCTGTACTTTACTTGATTTTATATTTCTGTCAACTTTCACTTTTTCTCCATTACATTTGCTAATTAAAATGTATAGCCTCCTGTTACTCAGATGCATTTCCCTGAAGCATATTCGCTACTTAAGAAGACTGCAAGCATGCAGGTTTGACGAATCAGTGGTGATTTCAACAAAATATTAATTTCTTCCATTATTCATGCATTCTTTGCATATTAAAGCAGTGGTTTTCAAATGTTTCAAATGCAGAATCCATGTTAGTCTAGAATTGTAAATAATCGGTGTCCTTTTGAAAGCAGAATGTAAATGTTAACTCTATTTTTTTTTCTTCCCATTTTAAATTTTCCACAGACCCCATTGCACTCAGTGTTTGCTAAGTAATCTAGCATTAAAGATTTTTACAAATGAACTGTGGTGTCAATCACTATCGTTATAGTTACTGTTTTTGGTGTGAATGGGCCTTAACTTTTATTTATGCAATGGCTCATGCATTTAAAAATATCCTAAACAAACTATGACACATTTACAGACCAACACATTTTCATAAGGTGTATAGATTAATATCATACAGAGAAGACTGTCATGGTGGTTTTATGAAAATTTTTATTGGAGTACACAATCAATGAACATGTTATGTAATTCTGTAATTCCTCAAAAATTGAGTTATTAATGAAAAGGGTTAGATCAGCTATGGAGACCTACAGAAGGGCAGTTTGCCAGCCCTGTGAATGAAGAGAAGAGGTTGCACAAAACCAGGCAGAAAGAAACATGTAAGACTCAGTGATTCTAGCACACGGCTAGCAGGTATTGATAGCATATATTGTAATGCTGTGATTGAACTGGGGACATAAGTGATTACTAAAGTCACAGTATTTATTAGAATGAGATAAAATGCTTTCCTTTTAAGGTGGTTTTCTTTATCTCTGTGTCTTATGTCTCCAGGTCCAGGCTTCTTCAGAGCTCTGAGAACAGCTAGACAGCAGAGCAGGTTTATGGCGAGGAAGATTATGAAGTGTACCATGTACAGGCATTTGAAAACGCGCATAAAACACGGGTTTACAAATTGCAGAGAAAACACACAACATGCAATAATCATTATCCAGGTAACAATGGAGCATGCAACTTTGTATCTGAGATGTTTGTACTTCAGAAAGGTTACAGGATGAACCACTGCCAGGTAACGCTCAACACACATCAGACACTGAAAGAAACGAGCAGTGGTGATGAATCCAGACAAAAACATCATAACGCTCCAGAGCTTTGGAAATACATTGCCAAGCACAGAATTGAATGAACGCAGACATAACATAATCTCACAGATAGAGATATTTAGAGTGAAGAATTCAGATGCAATTCCTCTTCCTGTCCCTTTGACAATAATCCACAGAATGTAGGAGTGTGTAGGAAGACCAAACAAGATACTGATGACATGTAGTGCAAGATCATATGGTGCATTATAGTATCTGGACAAATTGATTATGTTACATGCTTCATTTGTTGGATGTGCAGCAGTTTCATTTGAGATGTTCATCATACAAATGTCTTTACATTCACCTGAACGAAAATAAGGAATAGGATCAGCCTTTAATCTGCAGAAAACTAAATATAAATCTACAACGTAAAACAAATTATTAATCAAACTTTTAATTTAATGAAAAAATGTTGTAAACACCTATCTTAACTCAGAATCTGATATTAAGGTTTCATTAATTAGAATATACTGCTTAAATATTAGTCTAATAATGTTATATATATTGTATACTGTATTATATTGTATACACACATACACTTCTATCAAATTCAGCATATAATCACATTTTAAGATATGTAATTGACTATAGATCTCACGATATTATCAAATCATATTTTTTATTTGTAAATGTTGTGATTCTAAAACAAATATTGGAGAAAGATAATTGGTTACCCCAATATTAATAGTCAAATCTCTCCACTCTCAACAGAAATTTCCGTCTGTCTTCAGTGCATTTGCGATCAGTGCAGTTCTCACTCAGGATCTACAGCGCTGCATAAGTTGTATGTCAGTTTTATTATTCTATGCAAATTTGGAATTGCTAGCACCATGCTTTACTGTATGAGCTAATGCTTTACATAAGACAGCAATACATAATTTTTGTGGACAATGTAATATTCAGCAGGGGTACTGATTTAAGATTAAACTCTTAATTTTGCAAATTTAATAACATCAGTAATATTTCAGATTATAGAGTAACCTGTATTTATAAATATGATGTGATGGCTCTTACAATAGTGTTTATATGAACAACATATACAATTACACACCAACACATTTTCATAAGATGTATTAATGAATATCATACAGAGAACATTGACATCTTCATAACAGCTTTCTGAAAATCAGAGCACATTGGAGTACACAAACAATGAACATGTTATGTAATTCTTTAATTCTTCAAAAATTTAGTTATTAATGAAAAGGGTTACAACGGCTATGGGGACCTACAGAAAGGCAGTTTGCCAGCCCTGTGAAAGAAGAGAAGAGGTTGCACAAAACCAGGCAGAAAGAAACTTGTAAGACTCAGTGATTCTAGCACACGGCTAGCAGGAATTGATAGAATATAGTGTAATGCTGTGATTGCACTGGGAACATAAGTGATTACTAAAGTCACAGTATTTATTAGAATGAGGTAGAACGCTTTTCTCTTTATGTGATTTTCTTCATCTCTCTCTCTCCTTCTCTCTCCAGGTCCGGGCTTCTTCAGAGCTCTGAGAACAGCTAGACAGCAGAGCAGGTTTATGGTGAGGAAGATTATGAAGTGTACCAGGTACAGGCATGTAAAAAGGCGCATAAAACACGGGCTTACAAGTTGCAGAGTAAACACACAACATGCAATAATCATTATCCAGGTAACAATGGAGCATGCAACTTTGTATCTGAGATGTTTGAACTTCAGAAAGGTTACAGGATGAACCACCGCCAGGTAACGCTCAACACACATCAGACACTGAAACAGAGGACGACCAGTGATGACAAATCCAGACAAAAACATCATAACGCTCCAGAGCTTTGGAAATACATTGCCAAGCACAGAATTGAATGAACGCAGACATGACATAATCTCACAGATAGAGATGTTCAGATTGAATAATTCAGATGCGATTCCTCTTCCTGTCCCTTTGACAATAATCCACAGAATATAAGAGTGTGTAGGAAGACCAAACAGGATACTGATGGTATGTAGAACAATATCATATTGTGCATTGTTATAATATCTGGACAAATCGGTTTTGTTACATGCATCATTTGTTGAAAGTGTGGCAGTTCTATTCGAGATGTTCATCATATTAATGTCTTTGCATTCACCTGAACAAAAAAGAAATACGACTTTAATCTGCAGGAAATAATGTAAGCCAGTTTTTGCCACAGAATAAAAAATATACAATATAACTGTGACTTTTATCTCTCTGACTTTTTTTTCAGAATTGTGAGATATAAACTTAGAAATCAGAAAAAAGTCAGAATTGCAAGACATTAACTTGCAAGTAAGAGTTTATAACTCAGAATTGTGAGATAGAGTCGCAGTTACCTTTTTCATTTTTTTATTCTGTGGCAGTAATGGGCTTTCATAGTATACACAATAAATCTAGAATACAAAATTACAAAAATGAATGTTTAAAACAGCTGTCTTGACCCATCATTAGATAATAAGGTTTCATTAATCAAAATATATTAAAGTATTATTCAAATAATGCCACGTGTATATAATGTAAATTTTATTGTATAATACTAACATGTACAACTCTAGCAGATTTAGCATTCTCAAGATCTGACTATAGATCTCACAATTTTATCAAATCATATTTTGTTTGTAAATGTTGTGATTCTAAAAATACAAAACAATTTTGAAATAATAATAATTGGTTACCGGAATATTATTAAGTCAAATTTATCCACTCTCTCAACAGAAATGTCCGTCTGTCTTCAGTGCAGTTTTCACTCAGGATCTACAGCGCTGCATATGTTGTATGTCAGTTTTATTATTCTATGCAAATTTGGCATTGCTAGCACCATGCTTTACTATTTGAGCTACAGGAATGCTTTACATAGAACACCAATACAGAATTTTTGTGGACAAAGTAATGTTCAACTCAAATAATGGTATAAAATTATGCTTAATTTTGCAACATACTATTGAATGATGTCAGTAATGTTTTAGTTAATAGAGTAACTTTTAGTTATAAATATGATGTGATGACTATCAATAACATTTAAAAGAACAACATACAAGTACACATTTTCAAAAGATGTACTGATGAATATCATACTGAGAAGACTGACATCTTCATGACAGCTTTATGAAGATCAGAGCACAGGGCAATATGTTTTATTGGAGTACACAAACAATGAACATTCTTTAATTCTCCAAAAATTTAGTTATTAATGAAAAAGGTTACAGCAGCTATGGAGACCTACAGAAGGGCAGTTTGCCAGCCCTGTGAATGAAGAGAAGAGGTTGCACAAAACCAGGCAGAAAGAAACACGTAAGACTCAGTGATTCTAGCACACGGCTAGCAGGCATTGATAGCATATATTGTAATGCTGTGATTGCACTGGGGACATAAGTGATTACTAAAGTCACAGTAGTTATTAGAATGAGGTAAAATGCTCTTCTCTTTATGTGATTTTCATAATTTCTCTGTCTTCCTCTGTCTCCGGGTCCAGGCTTCTTCAGAGCTCTGAGAACAGCTAGACAGCAGAACAGGTTTATGGCGAGGAAGATTATGAAGTGTACCAGGTACAGGCATTTAAGAAGACGTATATTACACATATTTACAAGTTCCAGTGAAAACACATTACATAAAACGATCATGATCCAGGTAACAGTGGAGCATGCAACTTTGTATCTGAGAGGTTTGAACTTCAGAAAGGATACAGGATGAACCACTGCCAGGTAACGCTCAACACAGATCAGACACTGAAAGAAACGGGCAGTGGCAATAAATCCTGACAAAAACATTCTAACGTACCAAAGCCTTGGAAATACAATGGCAAGCAGAGTTAAGCATGAACGCAGATATAACATAATCTCACAGATAGAGATGTTCAGATTGAAGAATTCAGATGCAATTCCTCTTTGTGTCCCTTTGACAATAATCCACAGAATGTAGGAGTGTGTAGGAAGACCAAACAGGATACTGATGACATGTAGTGCAAGATCATATGGTGCATTGTTAAACAGTCTGGACAGATAGGTTAAGTTACATTCTTCATTTGTTGGAGATATGGCAGTTTCATTTGAGATGTTCATCATACAACTCTCTTTGATTTCACCTGAACAAAAATAAGGAATAGAATCAGACAGAAAGCAAAATATCAATCTACAATATAAAACAACAAATTTATCATAGTTTTAATTTAGCACAAAACTGACTATTTCAACCCAGCATCTGATATTATGGTTTCAGTAATTAAATCTATTACAAGTTTGTTTTATATAATGTATATTATATTATATTACCATATTATGCAATATTCACTCTAGATTTAGCTTTTTATTTTTTAGCCTAAATATATGTAATCTGACCATTAACAATTATTACAAATATTTTGTAAGTAAATGTTATGATAATAAATGATATGCTAATAAAATAATTGGTTACCAAAATATTAATAGTCAAATCTCTCCACTCCCTCAACAGAAAGTTCTGGCTGTCTTCAGTGCATCGGCGATCAGTATAGATCTCACTCAGAATCTGCTGTACTGGATATGTTGTAAATCAGTTTTATTATTCTATGCAAATTTGGCATTGCTAGCACCCTGCTTTATTATTTGAGCTACAGGAATGCTTTACATAGAACAGCAATACAGAATTTTTGTGGACAAAGTAATGCTCTACAGAAGTAAATGCATAAAATTAATAAAAATGAAAATCTGCTTAATTTGGCAGTGTCCCATTGAATAACATTAGTAATGTTGCAGCTTATAGAGTAACTTTTATTTATAAATATGATGTAATGGCTCTCACAATAACATTTAAAAGAACAACATACAAACAGTGAAATATTTACACACTTAGTGAACATTTAGCTAAACATTTTCATAAGATGTATTGATGAATATCATACAGAGAAGATTGAAATCTTCATGGCAGCTTTATGAAAATCAGAGCATAGGGCAATTGTTTTTCAATAGGGTTACAGCAGCTATGGAGACCTACAGAAGGGCAGTTTGCCAGCCCTGTGAATGAAGAGAAGAGGTTGCACAAAACCAGGCAGAAGGAAACACGTAAGACTCAGTGATTCTAGTTCACGGTTAGCAGGTATTGATAGCATATATCGCAATCCTGTGATTGCACTGGGGACATAAGTGATTACTAAAGTCACAGTAATTATTAGAATGATTAGAAATGCTCTTCTCTTTATGTGATTGTCATCTTCTCTCTGTCCCCCTCTCTCTCCAGGTCCAGGCTTCTTCAGAGCTCTGAGAACAGCTAGACAGCAGAACAGGTTTATGGCAAGGAAAATTATGAAGTGTACCATGTACAGGCATTTGAAAAGACGTATATTACACGGATGTGCAAGTTCCAGTGAAAACACATTACATATAAGGATCATGATCCAGGTAACAGTGGAGCATGCAACTTTGTATCTGAGAGGTTTGAACTTCAGAAAGGTTACAGGATGAACCACTGCCAGGTAACGCTCAACACTGATCAGACACTGAAAGAAACGAGCAGTGGAATTAAATCCTGTCATAAACATTTTAATGTACCAAAACTTTGGAAATACATTGTCAAGCATGGATATGGATGAACGCAGATATAACATAATCTCACAGACAGAGACATTTAGAGTGAAGAATTCAGATGCAATTCCTCTTTGTGTCCCTTTGACAATAATCCACAGAATGTAGGAGTGTGTAGGAAGACCAAACAGGATACTGATGACATTTAGTGCAAGATCATATGGTGCATTGTTAAACAGTCTGGACAGATAGGTTATGTTACATGCTTCATTTGTTGGAGATATGGCAGTTTCATTTGAGATGTTCATCATACAACTGTCTTTGATTTCACCTGAACAAAAATAAGGAATAGAATCAGACAGAAAGCAAAATATCAATCTACAATATAAAACAACAAATTTATCATAGTTTTAATTTAGCACAAAAATGACAAAAATGCTGTAAACCGCTATCTCAACCCAGCATCTGATATTATGGTTTCAGTAATGAAATATATTAAAGTGTTGTTTTATATAATGCATATTATATTAACTTACTATATTATGTAATATTCACATATACACCTAGATTTAGCATTTGTTTTTTTTATAGTCTAAACATACATAATCTGAACATTTAAAAATTAATTACTGTAAGTAAATGAGATGATAAATTATATGTTAATAACATTGGTTACCAAAATATTAATAGTCAAATATCTCTCTCACTCTCTCAACAGATATTTCCGACTGTCTTCAGTGCAGAGCAGTTCTCACGAATCTACAGCCCTGGATATGCCGTATGACAATTTTATTATTCTGTGCAAATTTGAATATACATATGGTGATTTATGAGTGTTAGCATAGATAATACTTAATCATTAGTTTACCATTGATTCATAGATGCTCACATATTTGTATGTAAAAATACTTGAGGTAGGTAATTATTTCATCATATTGTATCTCTTGTCTCTGTATTCATGTGTTCTAGTCCTTGTTCCGTCTCCGCTCCCGACTGGCTCTAGTTGTGGATAAATGACATTCAAGTGATCATCACTTTGCCCAACTCATTCCAAAAGGAAAAGTACTTGAAGTAAGTACCTTATTAAAGCCTGTATACTGTCTCATATGTGGCCGTTTGATGCACCCTACAGGGAGCCGTATGTCACTGCATGTCAGATTTAATTGAATTTAATTTGTAAAATTAAAATTTTTGCTAGTTTCAAATTAATCACTTGACATATTATTTAGTTTTTAGTGAATATAGTCTTTCTTGACATTAAAACTGAGAAAATATAAGAACATAATATATAGCATTGTCATTAAAATTAATGTGCAAAACCACAAACAAAGTATGAGCTAAGCAAAATTTTTATTTATATGTTTTGGGTTAAATAAACATACATATATTCTTATTTACACATAAATAGTAGGACAATACAGGTCTTTATATACTTAATAAATAGATGCATAAGTGAGAATAAGTAAATTAAATAGTTATATACAGTAGTCAACATTTGAAGTGGATCAAAAAAGTTAATCAAAGTTGTCCTAGACAACACCGCATTTTGGTTTTAGGTTTTAGGACAACTTTGATGAAAGGTTTTGATCCACTTCAAATGTTGACTAGTGGTGTATTTAAATATAACGTGTTACTATCTGTATATGTCTGTTCACACCTGTTCACAAACATTTTCATACTATTTATATAATCGAGAAGATTGACAACATGCCATCAGAACACGGGACATTTGTTTTTACTGAACAGACCAAACAATGAACATGACTTGACATGACATCTGTTACCCACCAGCCATTTTTTGTGCAGTGCTTTTAAAATAGTATGGTAATAAATGGAAAGGGTATGAATGCAACTACTGAGATCTACAGAAGGGCAGTTTGCCAAACCTGTGGATATAGATTAAAGGTTGCACAAAACCAGGCAGTATGAAACATGTGGAACTTAATGAATCCAGTTCTGGGATTCTCTGTATTGGCAGTATATGTTGCAGTGCCACAAATAAACTCGGAACATATGTGATTAGTAAAGTTACAGTAGTTATTAGAATGAGATAAAATGCTCTTCTCTTCACATGGTTTTCCTCCTCTTTCTCTCTCCTCTCTCCTGGTCTTGACTGCTTCAGAGCTCTGAGAACAGCCAAACAGCAGAACAGGTTTATGGCGAGAAAGAGTAAGAACTGTAATATGTACAAGTATGTAAAAATCTGAATGAAACAGGCCTGCGTAAGCAAAGAAAACACACAGTAGAAAGCAATCATTATCCAGATCAAAATGGAGCATGCAACTCTATATCTGAGCGGTTTGAACTTCAGAAAGGTTACAGGATGAACCACGGCCAGGTAACGCTCAACGCAGATCAGACACTGAAAGAAACGACCGGTGATGATGAATCCAGATAAAAAGATCACAATGTCCCAGAGCCAGAGCCATTGAAATGTATTGAGCATTGCAGTAGACAATGAGCGCAGACAGAAAATAATCTCACAAACTGAGATGTTCAGAGTGAAGAATTCGGATGCAATTCCTGTTCCTCTGCCTGTGACAATAATCCACACAATGTAGGAGTGTGTAGGAAGACCAAACAAGAATTGGATGACATGTAATACAACATCATAGGGCAGCAATATATTTCCCAGCGTAATGGTGATGTTACATATCAGAGTTGTGCTAGTTTCCATTGAGATGTTCATCGCGTTTGAACCTGCACAAATAATACATCATCAAATCTTTTGGTTCAGAGATTGGTTCAGATTCAATTGATGTTGTGAATAGAGTTAGGACAGCTGTATTGCTGAGAGAATATAATCAAATACAACAGATGCATATACTGATGGACTCCAGTCCATCAACTAATGTGAAAAGTGAAAAGCTGTGTTTGTAAGAAACAAATCCATCAGCAAGTCGTTTTAACTTTAAACGTTCACTTCTCGCCAAAATACAATTCCATAATCAAAAAAAAAAAAAAAAGAAGTTCATTCCCTGTTGTCCTATCATATCAAAATTCACCAACATATTTGTATAAGGTTTTTTTTTTTGCTTGTAAATAGTGCTTGATCTGTGGATATTTCTCTCCTGTTTCAGATTAGATGATTTTTCACTGAAGAAAGCCATATTATGGACAGAGGATAGAGGCATAAAGCAATGGTTTGAAGTTAAAAACATCTTGATGAATTTGAGGTCATGAATTACAAACATAAAGCTTTTCACGTCACCCATTCACTACAGAGGATCAATTGGTGAGCAAGTGAAACTACAGTATTCCTTAAAATATTTTAATTTTAGTGGCTTTTCCATCAGTACCTATGATCAGCATTATAATATGACAACTGAAACACAACTAAAAGCATAATTGCAATAAACAACATCTGATCATTTCAGACATTAGACATTATTCAAAATATTAGTCATCAATCAAAAAAGTTTAATACCTGAATTTTGATAAGTCTGCTTTGTAAAATGAACAGTGTAGTTCTGACTGCAGTTTCCACAACGCTGAATGTATTAGTCCATGAATGCAGAGGCAAATATAGGCAAATATTATGAGAGGATGTCCACTTCAAATATACCTGCAATGCTTTGTTTTAGTGTCATATATTATAGAACCGATCATGTGAAAACAGAAGAATTAACTTTAATTAGTTCAGTCATATAACATCGTATAAGCATAGTTCTTCAATAAAAAGACCATGTGCTTTTATTCTATAGGCGATTTGAATGTATAAAGTATTTATTTATTTATCTATTTTTAAAGTGCTGTGACTCTTTATCATTTCCTTTTAAACCCCTTCACTATGTTTCATTTCAAATGGTTCAAATGAATGAAACAAATTAGTTTATGAATATTACATATACTGTATTCATGACTTATCATTAAAATGAACTCAAAAAAGCTGCAAAATAATAATCCTTCTTTACAATTACGAGTTTTGCCCAGAGTGTCACACCACAGGACACTTCCCTAATATTTCAAAAGCTATTGACAACTGTCTTGTCACATTCAAAATGGTATGCTGATGAAATGATTTGCATGGAACAGTTGTGGATTTAATTTAAATGCTACTAATCTCAGAGACCGTGCAAATAAATATCACCCCTCTCGGTTACATACAGGTAGATTTTTTTTATTTATTTATTGATTTATTGATTTATTTATGAAAAAGCTATGAATATAGGCACTAAACTCTCTGAATTTCATTGGCAGGCAATGGTATGCAAAGGGAAACAATTCTAAAGCAAATATTCAAAACAAAACAAAACAAAAAAACAGCAAGTTCATATAAATTCACCCACAGCCTAGAACAATGACCACCTGCTTTCAATAACCACTAGCCTACAAACTAAGCCTAAAGTTAGACCAACTCAGCCAATGGCTTTGTTTGAAATCATCCCAAACCCATAGTAGTGCACTATTTGATGAAACAGCCGTTCGTAGTGGTTTCCAAAACCATAGTAGACATTACATCAAGAGCACTTGATCATTCCCTTAATGTATCACAATAAGTACATGACTATGGCTGCACTCTATTTCACTTTTAGACTTACACCCTCAAACTTCCCTAAACACAGCCATTTTGGAGTGTGTTCCAATTTGTAAAATGGACGAGATAAATTTATGTGGACAGTCCCTCAACCCCTTGATTTTGACAGACTGGGCAAGTCTGCTTATGCACACTTCAGCCAGCTCCATATATTACAATGCAACACGATTGTTACATAACAGCAGGTATAGTGCTAAATTTACACCCACCTATAGTGTATAATGTATGAATTATTTTGAGATTGTTACCATTCAAATTCAATCAAAAGCAACAAAACCCATCTCTCCACTGCAGAGGAAACACTGGAGCTGCATCAAGTGGCCTTTAGATGTATTTATATCTAATACACATCTGTTTAGTACGGTGGCCATGAGAGCCCAACGCGCGCTGCAAATAGAAAAAAAAACACCTGCAAATTAAGAAAACAACTTAAATTTGACAACACACGCTGCAAATGCTCACAACACAACCAAATAAAGAAACACACTGCAAATGCTCACAACACAACCAAATAAAGAAACACACTGCAAATACTCGCAACACAACCAAACAAAGAAACGCGCTGCAAATAAAAAGCTTTATTTGGTTGTGTTGTGAGTATTTGCAGCGCGTTTCTTTATTTGTTTGTATTGTGAGCATTTGCAGCACCTGCTGTCAAATTGATGAAGTTTTCTTGATTTGCTGGTGTTTTTTCTATTTGCATGTGTTTTCTGAAATAGCAGCCGTTGAGCTCTCTCGGCCACCGTAGTTTAGTGAAGCTGAGAGGTGGCATAAATATACTGCAACAATACAAATGTATAAATAATGATGTAAGATAAATGTTTTAAACAATTTTTGTACATACAAATATGAAATGTTGGGGAAAAATACAATAAAATTTTAAATATGACACCAAATCACCAGTAGATGGCAGCAAGTGACAGCAATCTTAATGAGTTCGTCATTAATCCATTGAATTAAGACATTGAGTCTTTAATTCAAACGATATATTTAAATGGCTGATACATTCAGAAATGAAGCAAGTGATTTGCTGTGTCCAAAATCGCTCACTTGTTCCCTCATTCACTAATCTCTATGTAGTGCAGGCAGTTGTGTGCACTGTATCAGAAAGGAGTGAATTAAATGAAGAGAGTGAATTTGGATGCTAATGTATAGGCTACTACATCGCAGAAACATCTTCATCACATATGTACTTTTATTTTGCATGCACCTTACTTTGGAAAATATTAATAACAAGAATCATAATGACTTTATATTGTCATCATACATAGCTTACCTCCTTCCCAGCTTTGTGGAATGGAATATCATTCATTTGTTTTGTAATGCTCATAATCTTTAAACAAATTGAAATTCTGGCAACAAGAATAAACACATAATCATTTTATGTAGGCCTACTTATTGTTTCTAGTATATAGAAACTCTCCCGAGCAGCGTTTTGTGCTCAGATAAGATGGCAGTGGTCATAGAACGCCCCCAAGCGACTGTTATGATTAGGCTACATTAGAACAAATGTGAACCTGGACCACAAAACCAGTCATAAGGGTCTTTTTTTAATTGAAATGTACACTTCATCTGAATAAAAAAGCTTTCTGTTGATGTATGGTTTGTTTGGATAGGACAATATTTGGCCGAGATACAACTATCTGAAAATCTGGAATCTTAGGGTACAAAAAATAAAAATCTAAATCTAAATACAGAGAAAATCGCCTTTAAAGTGTCCAAATGAAGTTCTTAGCAATGCATATTACTAATCAAAAATTAAGTTTTGATGTATTTACAGTAGGAAATGTACAAAATAATCTTCATGGAACATGATCTTTACTTAATATCCTAATGATATTTGGCAAAAATCGATAATTTTTTAACGAACATTTACTATAATTAAAATGTGAAATCTTCTGTAATGTTCTAGAACCTCTATTTTATAAAACAAATCATTCTAAACCACGCTTTACATAACATCTTATCTAAAGTTGCCTATAATTCTCATAATCTGACTGATAACTACAGAGACATTATAATATATTATTAAGATGAGAGAAAAAAAGAAAAAAAAGCTATTAAATAATAATACATTGTTTGTGATCCTGAAGAATGAGTGTCTTCTCTTTGGATCATCATACATTTCAAAACTGACTTGGATATTTATACATGCTGCCACGAGGATATAATGCTACATATTACATAAAAAAACAAATAGATAAAACATTTGAATATAGAATAGACAGTAGAGTTTCACATTTGAACGTTTCTGATACATATTTACATTAATGCAAATCATTTTGTGGGATATGATGCTCACTTGATGAAATGAAATCAGGGAAACTTCTTTTCTGTCATGAAAAAAAAAATGGCTGAATGTCAACCATTACAAAGGATGCCAAACAACAAAAGATGTCATTTATTTATATATATATATATATATATACACACACACACACACACACACACACACACACACACACACACACACACACACACACACATACATGCATACATGCATATATATATACACACACACACACACACACACACACACACACACACACACATACATGCATACATGCATATATATATACACACACACACACACACACACATATATACAGAAGTCAACATTTGAAGTGGATCAAAAAAGTTGATCAAAGTTGTCCTAAAACAAGAACACATTTTGATGAATTTTGATGAAAGGTTTTGATCCACTTCAAATGTTTACTACTGTATATATTATATATGAACAATCCAGAATAAAACAACAAAGACTAAACAAAAAAGATCCGTTTTCCTGTTTCCTGTTTCAGAATAGTTTGGAATCCTATGAAAATGAAAGGTGCAAACATGACAACCAAGGTTACAGTAGTCCCTAAAATTAGATAAACTGTTCTTCTCTTTATGCAGTTTTGCTCCTCTCTCTAATTGTAACCAATTTGCAAGGTAGGCCTTTTCATTTCTGGTCAAGGGTTTCTATTTACAACGGATTTTGTTGCATTGAGCATCTTAGCTAATCACAGACATATCTGTTGATTTTCATGAACACAGTGGCCAAATCAGAGGTGTTTTCAGTTAGTCTGAATCCACGCACCATTCAAAATTCCGGAGTTCTGTTCAGTACTGAGTTCTGGAAGTTGTGAATCCTCTCATTATAACAATTTGTATAGATGCAATGTTAATAAGAGATTCATTGCACAGTGTAGAACTTTATTAATTATTACGGAACTTACGGAACGTGATGAACTACGATGAACGACAGCCTTTTAGTAATTAAGTAAGGAGTGCGTCCTTTCTTGGCTATAACCCATTTAGAATTTGAATAAATTTACTCAGGGATTAACTCACCAATAGCCATTTATCCAGTATTGCCACTTGCCATTTTGTAGCATTTACTACTTAAGTTAAGTGAGTGAAATTGGAGCAGGTCCGAGCTGGTATGATTAAGTGGAGAGATATACTACTATAGATATGCTACCAAACTACTATACATGTATACTAAATGAGGTAAACATGTAGAGTTACATTCACGCCATTTTAAGACCAATTATTTTCATGGGAAATACATGTAATTTTGATTACCAAAGATAAGTTTATCTAGGGATAAAATTACTTAATTCAAGGGAACTTTAAGCACTCAAATACAAGACAGACAACCACTACAAATGCTGCTGTATTCAACTTTATGCTGCTTTATTGGAGCTTGACAACCAGCTGTACAACAGTGCCACTTGCCATTTAAACTCATCAATTCAATATAATTCAAATGTATGGAGTTTGTTCTAATTTAATAAGAAACTATCTGGAATTAAATACCAGAAATCCAGAAGATCCAGAAACAAAAGCTAACAAATAAGCAAATACATCAAATGCATAAGTTACGTTTTTGTAAAACTGTTGTATGTTTTATGATGAACAGAGACAGGAGCATTTCCCAGAACGGTGCAGATATAGAATAGGCTGCACAAAACCACCCAGAATAAAAAAAGTTAAACTAATACCCAAAATTGAATAATTTTGTTGTATCAGAATACAGAATGATGAGACGATAAAGGGTGCATATATGATTAACATTGTCACAGTAGTTATCAAAATCAGATAAAATGCTTTTCTCTTCATGTCATTTTCCTTCTCTTTCTTTCTCTCTCCTGGTCCTGATCGCTTCAGACCTCTGAGAACAGCTAAACAGCAGAACAACTGGATGGAGAGGAAGAGAAAGAACTGCAGAAGGACGAACCACGTAAATGCAATAATGTTGCTTGAGAGAAGGATAAACAGAGAGAACAAACAGGAGCCAACACCTAACAGCCAGACAACAACAGAGCAGACAATTTTGAATCTAATTGGCTTGTACTTCAGAAAGGCTACAGGATAAATCACAGCCAGGTAACGCTCAACACAGATCAGACACTGAAACAGAGGACGAATGGTGATGGCTAGTCCGAGTGAAAGTCTCTGTAATATCATACAAATTGGAAACATTTGTGACAGCAGAAAGGTCAAAGAAGACAGAGAGAAAAATATCTCACAAACATTGAGATTGAAGTTGAAGAATTCTGATGCAATTCCATTTGTTCCTCTGATAATAAGCCACATGACATAGGAGTATGTAGGAATGCCAGAGATTATATTAAAGCACAGCACAACAATCTGCAGATCATCTATTGATGAAGACGTATGTGTTGTGATGTTGCTGTAAGATTGAACCTCAGGTGAGGTGAAGTTCCCACTGGAGTCGTTCATCTGTTCAGAGTAACTGAAGACTGTGTGAAACGATCAAAAGATCAATCAAACCTCAGCTAGTCAATAAAAGAAACAAGCTATATTGTTCACACACACACACACACACACACACACACACACACACACACACACACACACACACACACACACACACACGTATCTCACATTACAGTATATTTAAAAAAATGGTGTATTCAATACTGTAATGTGTACCTTAAAATTGTTGTAGGATTAACTTTGAAACAATTTTCACCCTGAAATAGTTAGCAAGTTAAAAAACAAATTTTAACTGCAATTATTAAAACAAATCAGCAAGTAACGAACTAAGAAATTAATTGTAAATTTCAAAGTAGAAAAACTGATAGTGTTTTCTTTTAAAATGTATTCCAAAAATCTTTGTTTTATTTATAACTTCAAAAATATTATGTATATGAAAATACTGATTAATTCTCAATTCACAATAATAAAGTTGACTCTCCAATTTACTAACATTTAAAATAAATATAATGTGAATGTGAAATGTTCTGTAATGTTATAAAACCTCTTTTCTATAAAACAAATAAATCTCAACCCCACTTTACATGTTGGCTTATCTAAACTTGTCCATAATAAATAATAATACAATGTTTGTCACCTGGAGAGTGAATGTCGTCTCTCTGGATCACCATAAATCTCTAAACTGACTTGGATATTTATACATGCTGTTACGAGGATATAACGCTACGCATTACATAAAAAAACAAATAGATAAAACATTTGAATAGAAGAGACAGTAGAGTTTACATAAATGTGGAAAATTCACATTTGAAAATTTCTGATGCATATTCACATTAATGCAAATCATTTTGTGGGATATGATGCTCACTTGATACAATGAAATCAGGGAAGCTTCTTCTCTGACATGAAAAAAAATCTATAAGCAGAGTTGAATGTCAAGCAATACAAAGCTAAGTTCACAAAAACCAGGTACAGGTATGTTTGTTTTGAAGTAATATAAAAAGAAGCTAATAATTAATATGTATAAAATATCTTGTGTATCAGTGGTCTTCCTTTTAGAAATAAATGTGGCTGCTCCTAAGCTGGTTTTAGACAAATAAAAAATGTTTGATTTAATATATGAAGCTATATATATTTATATATATATATATATATATATATATATATATATATATATATATATATATATATATATAGGGGTGTCAATGTTAACGCGTTAACATATGCGATTAATCAAAAAATTTTAACGCGTTAATATTTTTTAACGCAAATTAATCATTTGATAAGGTTTGACCCCAACTTCCTGCCGTCATCGCAGCGCGGAAGGTTATCTGTCATTGTGTGATAAGGGTAATGTCACGGTGAACGCTATGCTACGCTACGCTACGCTACGCTACGCTACGCTAAGCCTGTGTTAGAATATGATGGCAGAAGACACGACGCCTGGTCTGCTGAATGGCAAGTTTCATTATAAAAAAGCTTCCAGATGGAAGTTTGGATAAAACCAAAGTTGTGTGCACTTATTGTAGTGATGAACTGTCCTTTCACTGAAGCACGACAAGTTTGAAATACCATCTTTGGGCCAAACATATTTTTGCAGATGTTAGCAAAGATGCCAGTGCTGAGACAGCATCGACAAGTCGTGCTCGTCAAAGGACACTGGATGAGTGCAGCCGGGGGGGGGGGGGGGGGGGGGGGGGGGTTGGGAGCTTGTCAACAAAACAACAACAGCAAAGCTAGCTAATTCCATCACTAAATGGATCGCCACAGACTGCAGACCCATCAGCGTAGTTCAGGACCGTGGGCTTCAAAACATCATTCAGATTGCCACAGGCGAGCCATCATACCAGTTACCTTCGAGGGGAACTATTGTTTTACGAGAATACATGAACTGTACGACACTGAAAAAGCTAAAAAAGTGAATCAGTTGCCAGAAGGCACTTTCATAGCACTTACTGGAGACCACTGGACCAGTAGCCAGTTTCTCAGTGTTGCAAATGAGTGGGAGATAACGGACAAAGTCACTACTATAGGAACTGACAGTGCTCCCAATATGATTGCTGCTGCAAGGAGTTTACCATTCGAGCATATTCCTTGTGTGGCACACGTTATACAAAGAGCAATTGGCGTGGCTTTTCGGGACAGCGGATTTGACAGTGTTTTAGCCAAGTGCCGTAAAATAGTCGGACACTTCAAGCACAGTCCCGCAAACACTGCAGAGCTGAAAGCTCTGCAAGTCTCTCATGGACTAACAGGTCCTATAATATAAATATTGATTGTTGAGATAAAACTTCATGGAAGCTGTGTGGGTTTTACACCAGATGTAATCGAACACACACCTTCCAAAAATTCTACTTTTGTCTCATCAGTCCACAGAATGTTTGCCCAAATGTCTTGGGGATAATCAAGATATTTTTTGGCAAATGTGTGACGAGCCTTTGTGTTCTTTTTGGTCAGCGGTGGCTCTTGCCTCAGAACTTTCCCATGGATGTTGTTTTTGCCCAGTCTCTTTCTTATTGTTGAATCATGAACACTGACCTTAACTGAGGCAAGTGAGGCCTGCAGTTCTTTAGATGTTGTTCTGGGTTCTTTTATGACCTTTAAGTGATTTCTTGATTCAACAGGTCTGGCAGTAATCAGGCCTGGGTTTGGCTAGTCAAATTTAACTCAGCTTTCTAAAATAATGTTTTTAATCATAGTTCCTTCATTATTTTACAGGAGGGGGCGATTAATCTTTCATGAAGGGCCAGGTAGCTTTTTTTCCATTAATAAATTAAGTCATCATTTGTGTTGGAAAGGCGGGGCTTAGTGCACCTGTCAATCATCGCCATGACGCAGCAGAATGGAGGAGAGAGAGACTTGTCCAGCGGGAGAAATAATCTTCTTTTGTGTGTTATTGTGTGCGTCTGTGACTAATTGTGAGTACCCACTCTGCTCTATAGACTATTCTTGTTAATCCTAATAATCAGATCTGAGACATTCTGGTATTTGTCCGCTGTTCGCGATTGAACGTGTGAAATGAATGTAAGGCTATGCTAGCACATTCAGCGCACTCACAAGCTGTGTTTACAAATATGCTGTCACTAATTGTATTATCCTGTTTCATGCTGCTATATTGGGAATTATTACTGTGAAGTTTAAATATGTGTACTTAATTGTTTTGATTTGTGATATTCATTGCAAATATTTGGGCACTGCCGGTTTAACGTGCCAATTATGTTTTCATAAAAGAGCACAACGCAAGATTGTGTTGTATATTACCACTGAAAGTCAATACTGTATATTGTATTTACACACTACTACATTGTATAGATTAATGTGATTTGTTTTGATACAGAAGTCAAATATTGTTATGCTGATTATTTCTATATTTCTGTTTTATTGTAGAACCACACACACATACACACACATACACCCCCCCCAAATCCATCTTCAGTGTTCAATAAACCCCTTTGATTGAAGTTGACTGCTTGATCCACTCCTGTGTTCTAATCGACACGCCAAGAGGAAGGCTAGAGAGATCAGAACCACCTTAGAATACAATCCTAGTTCAGCTCCAAAACAATTTGCATCACTGCATTTTGTATTTACTTGCATTATCTTTGTGTAATCTAGGATGAGAGTTGCTGAAATCGCGTTTGGTCTCGTACTGTATCGTGTATCTTGTCAGTGTGTGCACTTGCTTGGCCATTTGTAGTTGATAAACAGGAAAGTGGGTTCAAGCGCCAGCAGAAGGCAGTGTAATGAAGTGGTCTTTAAGAGAAGCAGTCTATCAGCGGAAGTTTAAAATCAGCTCGTAAGTGTATTTACTTGTCTCAGTGTTTAGCGCATTTGCCGTTGCTAGGAAACGCTTATTTTGTTTACTAGGATGAGAGTTGCTGAAATCGCGTTTGGTCTCGTACTGTATCGTGTATCTTGTCAGTGTGTGCACTTGCTTGGCCATTTGTAGTTGATAAACAGGAAAGTGGGTTCAAGCGCCAGCAGAAGGCAGTGTAATGAAGTGGTCTTTAAGAGAAGCAGTCTATCAGCGGAAGTTTAAAATCAGCTCGTAAGTGTATTTACTTGTCTCAGTGTTTAGCACATTTGCCGTTGCTAGGAAACGCTTATTTTGTTTACTAGGATGAGAGTTGCTGAAATCGCGTTTGGTCTCGTACTGTATCGTGTATCTTGTCAGTGTGTGCACTTGCTTGGCCATTTGTAGTTGATAAACAGGAAAGTGGGTCCAGCTGAATTGAAATGATCATTTGTTGGTTTGGTATAAAAAAGGTTATTATACCGCGGCAGCGGTCGCGGCAATCGTCGTGTGAAGCCCTCTTAGTGTGAAGACCAAAGAGTGTAAAGACCATCGACTCTACCGTGCGACTCCACCGGGCAGGGACACCGGCAAGGGATAGTAGTAGCTTTTTATTTAATTTTTTCATTGATATGTTTATTATTGAAATGTTGTTGTTATATGCATGTGTTAATTTTAATTTCTTTATTTTCTTAAATATGTGGGTAGATAGTATTTATAGAGTTGTAACTTTTTAGTTTTAGTTACTTTTTCTTATTTGTAAGTCGCTTTGGACAAAAGCGTCTGCTAAATGACAAAAGTAAAAGTAAAGTAAGTAAAGTAATATTAAAACTTGTTTGATGTTCTGAATCTTTTAAGTGTGACAAATATGCAAAAAAACAAACAAAACAAAAAAAAAAAACAGGAAGGGGGCTAAAACCTTTTCATGGCACTGTATATGTAGGACCAGAGGGACTGGACATTGTGTTTTCAGGTGACAAACTTTTTTTTTTTCAGTTTTCTTTCTTAATGTGTGACGTATGATCAGATATTGTATTGTAAGAATTATGAGCATATGGTTAAAACCAGTAAACATTCCCAGCAGTTGTACACAGATAAATTAAAAAAACTTAATAGAAAACAGTGCAGTTTGCTTATATATATATTATATGTTTTCATACATGACAAAGTGAATGTTTTAATGCTTTATATGCTTTAATTTACACTCTATGAAGAACAGAGGCAGGATAGTTTCCCAGCCTGGTGCAGATAAAGAACAGGTTGCACAAAACCAGCCAAAATAAAACAACGACTAAGAAACCAGAAAAGTGAAACCTCATTCTGTTCTTCGTGTTCCAGAACAGTGAAGAATCCTGTGAAAATGAAAGGTGCAAACATAACAATGAAGGTTAAAGCAGTTATTAGAATGAGATGAAACACTCTTCTCTTCATGTGGTTTTCCTCCTCTTTCTCTCTCTCCCTCTCTCTCTTGGTCCTGACTGCTTCAGAGCTCTGAGAACAGCCACAAGACAAAACAACTGGATGGAGAGGAAGAGAAGGAACATCAGTGAGAAGAACCATGTACTGTACAGGTCCTTCTCAAAAAATTAGCATATTGTGATAAAGTTCATTATTTTCTGTAATGTACTGATGAACAACAGACTTTCATATATTTTAGATTCATTACAACACAACTGAAGTAGTTCAAGCCTTTTATTGTTTTAATATTGATGATTTTGGCATACAGCTCATGAAAACCCAAAATTCCTATCTCAAAAAATTAGCATATCATGAAAAGGTTCTCTAAACGAGCTATTAACCTAATCATCTGAATCAACTAATTAACTCTAAACACCTGCAAAAGATTCCTGAGGCTTTTAAAAACTCCCAGCCTGGTTCATTACTCAAAACCGCAATCATGGGTAAGACTGCCGACCTGACTGCTGTCCAGAAGGCCATCATTGACACCCTCAAGCAAGAGGGTAAGACACAGAAAGAAATTTCTGAACGAATAGGCTGTTCCCAGAGTGCTGTATCAAGGCATCTCAGTGGGAAGTCTGTGGGAAGGAAAAAGTGTGGCAGAAAACGCAGCACAACGAGAAGAGGTGACCGGACCCTGAGGAAGATTGTGGAGAAGGACCGATTCCAGACCTTGGGGGACCTGCGGAAGCAGTGGACTGAGTCTGGAGTAGAAACATCCAGAGCCACCGTGTACAGGCGTGTGCAGGAAATGGGCTACAGGTGCCGCATTCCCCAGGATACAGAGAAGCAGCACTGGACTGTTGCTCAGTGGTCCAAAGTACTTTTTTCGGATGAAAGCAAATTTTGCATGTCATTCGGAAATCAAGGTGCCAGAGTCTGGAGGAAGACTGGGGAGAGGGAAATGCCAAAATGCCTGAAGTCCAGTGTCAAGTACCCACAGTCAGTGATGGTCTGGGGTGCCATGTCAGCTGCTGGTGTTGGTCCACTGTGTTTTATCAAGGGCAGGGTCAATGCAACTAGCTATCAGGAGATTTTGGAGCACTTCATGCTTCCATCTGCTGAAAAGCTTTATGGAGATGAAGATTTCATTTTTCAGCATGACCTGGCACCTGCTCACAGTGCCAATACACAAGATTAGGTGTGAGAGTAAATAAGAAGTAATAAAAAAAAAAACCTATGGCATTTCAATAGTGTTAAATCTGAATACTCAAATTAATTAATTTATACAATAGCTAAACGATATAAAGGATCTAAATGTAATGTTTATTACCTGAAAAGTGAAGTCACACCAGACATCCACTTCTGTGCAGTGTGTTCTGTAGAATGACTAAAGATTACATAAACACGTCACGCGGCATGCAAATATTTAGATTTATCAACATAAAGCTCAAAAAGACAAATAACACTCTTGAAAAAAACCTTTTCAACATTTAAAAGGAAAACATTTTTGTGGAAAGAGTTCTTATTTTAGGATTTTGCAAATATGTATTTACAAATATAAATAGACATTTTCAATGGTTTGAGTTTGGTGTAGAGAAAATGACCAAATGATAATGACAATTTGAGAGAGAGTTTTAATAAAATATCAACTGGCTGCTAAACAAATAAGCTTAAATACATGCATATAGAAAGCCTTATAAAGTTCTGTATAATTTGATTTGAATACAACAGTATGTTTGTATATGGATTTTCTTATTTGAAAGTTTATACATTTGAAATAATAAACAATAATACAGAAAAAACTTACACAAACCTTCATTTTAAAACAACACAGGCAAACACAAACCTGACAATCTACAGTATACAGTATTCATTCAGTTTATGAAGAACTGAGGCAGAAGAGTTTCCCAGCCCGGTGCAGATAAAGAACAGGTTGCACAAAACCAGCTAGAATGAAACAACAAAGACCTAAAAACCAGCTCAGTGATACTTCTTTACCTTCTATCAGTTGCAGACCACTGAGGAATCCTGTGACAATGAAAGGTACAAACATGACAACCAAGGTTACAGTACTTATTAGAATGAGATAAAATGCTCTGCTCTTCATGTTGTTTTCCTCCTCTCTCTCTCTCCCTCTCTCTCCTGGTCCTGACTGCTTCAGAGCACTGAGAACAGCCACAAGACAAAACAACTGGATGGAGAGGAAGAGAATGAACTGCAATGAGAAGAACCATGCATATGCCTCAAGATTAGAAAATATTTGTATGATCATGGCACCCAAACAAGATCCAAGAGTGACTATCCAGACCGCAGTGCAGCAGACCATTCTATATCTGAGAGGTTTGTACTTCAGAAAGGTTACAGGATGAACCACTGCCAGGTAACGCTCAACACTGATCAGACACTGAAACAGAGCACGACCAGTGACGCCTAGTCCTTGTAAAAACCGATGTAGCTCCTTTAGATGTGTGATCATTTTTAACGGATAAAATAAAACAATCAGAGAGAAAATTAAATCACAAACTGTGAGATTGAAGCTGAGGAATTCTGATGGAATTCTTCTTCCTTGAGCAATAAGCCACAAAACATAGGAGTGTGTTGGAACTCCGAACAGTAGATTAAAACTAAGCAAACCAACCCTGAAACCATTCAGGAACAAATCTTCATATGTTGTGAGATTTGCGGAAGGATAAACCTCAGGTGATGTGAAGTTCTCAGTGGAGACGTTCATACTCGGTGCCTTTCTAATATGAATTATATTTCTTCAATTGTAATCTACAAAGAAGACAGAGAGAATTATGAATGTCATACAAAACGATACAGGATGCGATTGAATGAATCAAATCACTCTTTCACTCGCACCCAACAAAGATTGTGTATATAATCAGTATAAATAAGAACATTTTATTTAAGAAATTTGTCTAATTATAAGATTAAGTGTAAACTCTTACGGTCCAAGTTCATTACAAACTTCTATCATTTTATTTGATTTAAAGAATTAAATCCAAACAAGATCCAAGAGTGACTATCCAGACTATCCAGTAATTTTCCCTTTGTATGCATTTAAGTGTGTTACATCTGAATGATGAAATCAATTTTATCCAAAGTTAATAAACTAAGCCAAATCTAAACTACCCCAAAACTCATACACATGTAACCACAATGATAATATCAAATATTTAATGTGGATAATGTCAAACCAAAAGGATTCTGGCACCTGAAGTCACGCCATCCACCTCTGCACATGTCTTTTGTAGAATGACTACATGTTACAGCATGATTGCATAAACACCTCACGTGTGACATGCAAATATTCAAATTTATCAACATAATGCTCAAAAAGACAAACCAAAGACTGTCCTGGAAAACATTTGTAGCAATTAAAAGGAAAACATTATGTGGAAATAATGGGGTGGTGATGGCGCAGTGGATAAGACACATGCCTTTGGTGTGAGAGACCCGGGTTCGAATCCACTGTGAGACACCAATGTGTCCCTGAGCAAGACACTTAACCCCTAGTTGCTCCAGAGGCGTGCGACCTCTGACATATATAGCAATTGTAAGTCGCTTTGGATAAAAGCGTCAGCTAAATGAATAAATGTAAATGTAAATATATAATACTAAGATTGTTAAGTTATATGATGTGTGATTGAATTCAGACTGAATTTAATTAGTTATACAGTAATCACCATGTCTCTCATTAATATTCAATTTTGGCAGGTGAGAGATGGTTCTCTATTAATTCTAGCATGTGTTGCAACAATTAAACAAATAGTAGCTGGCTGTGACATGCCCCTTTAAAACAAATTATAATCTTTAAATATTTTCCATGCCATTTATTTTTATTTCAATTGAGAGTAAAAAAATAAATAAACTGGGGAGATGTCTTAAAAAAACATGTCAGTCACGTTCATGAAAAGAGTATGTCCGAATTCACAGTATTCACAAAACATACCCGAAAAATACATGGATAATTTACAATTTCAGATTCAGAACTGTGCATTTGATGGACACTTTACTATCCCAGGAGGCCACACGGGAGAGGATTAGTGAATGGCAGTGAAAAGTGACACAACACAACACTGGTAGGTCACGTTACAATGATAACACGGAGAATGTGGGTTATTCATACTACACATAGAACGTAGGCCTACTTTTAGCAGACACAAAGTAGCCTACTCAAAGAGTATGCTGTTATGGAAGCAGCCATGGTAATGGGATGTCTGATTCATTTAGTTCATTCAAACAGGTAATTCAGAATTCAACTCAATTCTATTCCTGCATTCGATTAATTCCATTCAAAAGTGAGAATCACTATACCCTCACTCCGAAAGGCAGAGCGTATTTACATGAATGCAAATGATCTTGTGGGATATGATGCATGCACACATAAATAAAATATGGAGAGGTTATTTTCGGATATATGTAAAAAAAACAAAAAAACAAAACAAAAACAAATTATAAGCTTAGCTGAAAGTCAAACAATACAAAACAACAAAAATGACTTTTGTGTAATTAATGTTAAATTAGAACAAGCACACAAAAGATTATTAAATTAATTTATAAAACAGTAATTCAAAACGTTCATAAACAACATTAAAAAGCTACTTAATTTGAAACTGTTTTTGTATAATTTGCATAGATATAAACAATACATTTTGTTGAATGTTTACAATAGTAATTAGTTGTTATACCCAAAAGAGTTTTAAATAATAATAACAATAAACCAGAAAAATGTTTACACAAACCATACATTTAAAATATACCTAACACGTACAAACCAAAATCAGTAAGACTTCCAAAACACAAAGACTGATTAAATGAAAACTTGAACTAAAAAGAACAGTTCTAGTTCTGCAAACTACATTATGAATAAAAATTTGTTTTAAACACTTTTTGTGGTTTTATTTTGCTATTATGTCAGACTGACTATGCAAATACACAGTAAATAAATAGATTTAGAGACTGTTTTTTTCTAAAACATCGCTTTATGAAGAATAGAGGCAGAAGAGTTTACCAGCCCGGTGCAGATAAAGAACAGGTTGCACAAAACCAGTCAGAATAAAACAACAAAGACTTAAAAACCAAATCAGTGATACTTCTTTATGTTCTTTCTGTTCCACAATAGTGAGGAATCCTGTGAAAATAAAAGGTACAAACATGGTAAACAATGTAATAGTATTTATAAGAATAATATAAAACGCTCTTCTCTTCATGTTGTTTTCCTCCTCTCTCTCTCTCCCTCTCTCTCCTGGTCCTGACTGCTTCAGAGCTCTGAGAACAGCCACAAGACAAAACAACTGGATGGAGAGTAAAGGTAGGAACTGAATGGAAATTAACCGTGTATATGCCTTCATGTTAAATAACAATAATGTGACCATGGAGATAAAACAGGATCCAAGAGTGATTATCCAGACCACAGTGCAGCAGATCACTCTATATCTGAGAGGTTTGTACTTCAGAAAGGTTACAGGATGAACCACTGCCAGGTAACGCTCAACACAGATCAGACTCTGAAACAGAGGACGGCCAGTGATAGTAAGTCCTTGTAAAAAACGTTGTAGTAAGTCTAGACTTTGGAATCTTCGTGAAATATAAACCAAAAAAATCAGAGAGTACATTATTTCACAAACTGTGAGATTGACATTGAAGAATTCTGATGGAATTCTTCTTTCTCGAGCAATAAGCCACAAAACGTAGGAGTGTGTAGGAACCCCGAACAGTAGATTAAAACAGAGCAAACCAGCCCTGAAACCATTCAGTAACAAATCTTCATATGTTGTGAGATTTGCAGTGGGAAGAACCTCAGGTGAGGTGACGTTCATGTTCAATGCCTCGTAATATCTATTTGTCTAATTGTAATCTATGAAGGAGACAGAGAAAATTAAATGTCATACAGGGTGTGACTGAATCAAATCACACTCATTTAATCACACCTAACATGAGTTTGTAAGTAAACAGTACGAGAGATTATTATCAGCTAAAAATATTAAAGTTTATGTTTAAACATTCATGGCATTCAAGTTAATGAAAATCCTTCTGTTTTACTTATATTTAATTAAAACAGGAAAATGCTAATGCTACATATCGGTGCTTTTTGACATGTGCTAACACTAATGATATAATAACCAAAAATGATCAAAAAGAGTTTGTCACCTTAAGAGTGAAGTCACCCCAGAGCTTTTCTACACAGTGTTCTTTAGACTGATTTAATATATGAGCCTGGTTACATAAACACCTATCATGTGACATGCAACTATTTACATAAACGTAAGGCTCAAACGGCTCGTGTTTTAAAATAGCTTATACATAACCAAAATTTATTTGGATTTTTATTGTGAATGAAGACACATCGACAGTTCCAAGTTATGAGACGTGTCAATGTGCCAAATCTATCTATACATATCTATAGTTTGCACTGATTTCTACCTGTGGTCATGAAACCAGGGTTAGCAGTGCTTTTGCATTGTTAACTCCACACAGCAGTGTCAAACTTGTACAGTTTGAAATGATGCGGTGTTAGAATGGTACCGTAACCAACAACCAACAATACAGAAATGCATGCCTCATTATCACATGCTTTGGACAGCCACAGAAACATCTGATAACATGTTGTATAAACTTTTCAGCAGTGTTGGGGGTAATGCGAGTTATGTAATCCGATTACCTATTTTCAAGTAACTAGTAAAGTAACGCTTTCCTTTTTAATTTACAAGAAAATAGATTTACGTTTTCAAATAAGTAAAGCCAGCTACTTTGTTTTCTCGTTTATTGATTGACAGCTCTCCTGTTCCCGTGCTGAGAGAAATTGGGAGTAAGTGAAGAAGCATTCTAGAATAAATGTGAACATGCATTTACTCATCTCACTTGCACAAAAAGAGATTCTGGGTCCCAAAAATGTAAAAGCCCTTGAAATGGCCCTTTTACATTCACCAAAATAGAACTTTATATATAAACAAGCAAGCCCAGCAAAAGTAAAATGTAAATGAACACATTTTTTTCCATAAAAAGTAACTAAGTAACACAATTGTTACTTTTTTAGGGAGTAACACAATATTGTAATGCATTTGAAGGGAAAAGTGTCAAATGGGAAAACAAATGAATTGGAATGAAGACCATTTCAATCTACAGTGGCATGAGGATCTGCTGTCCCTCAATCTACTGAGGATGATTGAGGGACCCAAACACAACAATTAAAAAAGGTTCAAGCATTCACTGATGCTCCTGAAGGAAACACGATGCATTAAGAGCCGGGGTGTGAAAACTTTTGAACAGGATGAAGATGTCCAAATTTTTCTTATTTTGTTGAAATATCATATTTTTCCATTTAGTACTGCCCTTCTGACGCGACAGAAGATACTTGCATGTTTCCTGGAAGACAAATGAAGTACAATTTACCTTGATCTTCAAATTCAAAAAGTTTTCACCCCCGGCTCTTAATGCATCGTGTTTCCTTCAGGAACATCAGTGAATGTTTGAACCATTTTTAATTGTTGTGTTTGAGTCCCTCAATCATCCTCAGCGTGAAAAGGTGGATCTCAAAATCATACAGTTACTGCTGGAAAGGGTTCAAATATGCAAAAGATGCTGGAAAACTGAAGATTCTGCAGGACCTGGAGGATTTTTCTGAAGAACAGTGCTCAGTTGAACTGTTCAGAACAAACAAGGGACTCATGAACAACCATCACAAAACAAAAAAACAGTCGTAGATCATCCAGGTAACCACACACAGTATTAAGAACCAAGGGTTCCCAAACTTTTGAATGTGGTTATTTTAATAATTTCAGCTATTTTTTTGTCTTGTGGACTATATGTAAACATCTTTCATGGAAAATATCTTACTCAGGACAGTACTAAATAAAAAATAACATGCATTTTGTATGATCTCTCTTATTTTGGTAAAATTATCCACATTTTCACAGATTCTGCAAGGGGTTCCCAAAGTTTCGATCCCCACGGTAAACCTTTATAAGTATATATAAAAAAGTCCTTTTTGGAAAACTTCATAGGAAAGTGAGCAGAATATATAATATGAGGATGCATAATGTTAGAGCCGTTATGTAAACAGGTTGCATGCTGTGTTCGTCTAATATGCAAATAAAGTTATGAACCCAGCTTTTAGAAATGTACAGTATGAAACGATTAACCATGGTTTTTCCACACTAACCATTGATTAATCATGGTATTTGTAATAAAACTGTGGTTATAAAAATGGTAATCCATCCGCCAAAAAAAAATAAAAATAAATACATCATGGTTACATTACTATAATAAAATCAAGATTCAATTTCGTAAGGGTTTTACCGGGGTTAACAATTTCAAGTGTGAAAAGCTCTAGTCTGAAGGGTTCCGGGCATATCTGTCTTATATGTTGCCGTTCATCACGGCTACTCTATTTTGAATCTGAATATTATGGTGAGAATGCACTGTTCAAACTGAGTGTCTAAAAAAACGTTCAGTTTTATTAATATATATGCCAACCTTAAAATGTAAATGATAGTGTCAGAAACACATTGTTTTATTGACAAAATATACCATATATAATAAACATCAGTAACTATAATTTTGACATAATACCTACAAATGAAATAGACTTACATAAGATACATAAAATGTATTCAGTATTTTATGTTTTAAGTCAGTTTGGTGACTCTCAATAAAATATAACTGTGCTGACTTTAAAGGATTTATAAGTAATGATTTTTTTAAGTTAGTAATTCAAGTAATATATCACTAATGCAGGCTTTATCGAGAACAGAAGCAGGAGAATTTCCCATATCTGTGTAGATAAAGAACGGGCTGTAAAAAACCAGCCAGGGCGAAAAAAATGAAACCAACATTCCATAGTACTGGAATTAATATTTGTTCCACAAGGGTAAACAATGCAGCGATAATAAACGGTAGATATATGACAAACATGTTCACAGTAATTATCAGAATGAGATAAAATGCTCTTTTTTTAACATGATTTTCCTCCTCCTTCTCTCTCCCTTTCTCTCCTGGTCCTGACTTCTTCAGAGCTACGAGAACAGTCAAACAGAAATACAACTGAATGGAGATGTAGACTAGAAGCTGCGTCAGGAAGAACCATGTGTATGTGTTAAAGTTAGAAGGAGACTGCAATGGAGCAGAACACTTTATATCTGATCGGCTTGAACCTCAGAAAGGTTACAGGATGAACCACTGCCAGGTAACGCTCAACACTGATCAGACACTGAAACAGAGGACGACCAGTGATGCCTAGTCCTATTAAAAATATTGCTAATGACGAAATACCTGGAAACCAATTTGACATTATAAAGAACAAACAATTCATACAGGTACCAATCTCACAAATAGAGAGACTGAGGTTGAAGAACTCTGATGCAACTCCACTTCCTGTTCCTGTGAAGATGAGCCAGATCACGTAGGTGTGCATTGGAAGACCAACCAGGAAATTAAAGCTGTACACAGCAATCTCCATAATGTTAACTTGTTGTGTTGCTGTGAAGTTCATAGATGCTGCATATGTGAAGTTCAAGGTCAAGTTATTCATCTCCTCTTGCTTATCTTCTCAGCTTAGAAGCTGGTAAATCATCAATATTGCAACTGTGATCTATGGAAAGAGAAAAGTATAAATGTACACAGATTTATTTATTTATTTTTTGTGCGTGTGTAGAAACAATTTTCACTCAGAAATTGCTATTAAATTAAAGAAATGGTAAGTAACATATTACTATGTTACTAACATGTTACTAAACTTGATATTTCCACATCAGAACAAACTGAAATAGAGTTTTCTTTCTAAAATGTACTCCAATAATCTTTGTTTTGTTTACAATTTAGGAAAATATCTATATTTTTACAGTGTACCTGGTAATTAGCCTTGCAAACAACATCAAACATTTTTACCTCCCATTAATAATTTACTTAATAATATGATTATATTACTGTAAACAATAGCCTTTGTTTGCATAGTAAAACAAATCATTTTCTGTCACATTTGCTTTGGATATTCATCTGTTCAAGACAAATTAAGCTACGCCTCTGTCACAGCTTATTTAACACACTCATACATCTTTATAATCTTTAAGCGTAGTAACCCCAATAACATTAAAACATATTGTTCAGTGGAAAAAAAGTGTCACCTGAATGAATGATCACTCTGGTCTGTGTCAGTCCCTGTGTTGTTTTGTAGACTGGTTTTACAGCTGTCACAGAGATTTATATGTATGACTTCAAAAACTACACACCACATAAAAACGTAAAATGCAAATACGAGATTAAATATGAGATGGCCCCTCTTAGTAACAATCATAACATTTGTCTACAAAAAAATGCAAATCGTTCACATATTGTTTTCTATCCTCGTATACAAATAATTGTATGTAATTGAAAGCATGTTCTAATCCACGTTTTTCATAAAAATACACCCATTTCAGAAGACACCAAGTTTTTGTGTATTAAAATATGCACCTAAAAACATTATATACAAATATGAGACAGCCATCTCATAGTACCAATCTAAGCATTTATATATAAATCGATGTTTGTTGTCCTCATAAAATGTTATATATTGTATACAAATTACACATGTAATCTAAGGCATTTTTAATCCCTATTTTCCATTCAAATGCATTTGTGGCGACACCAGAATGCACCATATTTTCATATAAATGTATACTTGTAAATGCTGGAGAATGATAGTATTTTCTGAACATGGTCTAAAATAAAAGTTGCAGCTTGCTTATAACTGTTCTAGTTATTTTGTTTTCTTTTTGTTGTGGAAAGGAATCGGACAACCATTCTATTCCACTTTTCTATGTTTACGACATTCTAGACTAGAGATGTGAGCGGTACGGAGTGGACCATTGTTTTCTTTGGGTGAGCTAGTATTTGCTTGTTATGGGTGATAAATGACCTTTTTAAATAATAATATGATGTCAGCATTTGCATTTTACTGTGTTGTAGGTACAGTAGTGAAGTTCTTCCATGCACTTGTTTTGAATGATCATACTGTTTACTTGCTGGCCTGGAAACGTCTAGGTTCAAACTTTACATGCAACTTACTTATCAGTGGAGACTTATAATGTCTTATGTTGACAATTTGACAAAAAAGTTTGAGAAAAAAAAAAACATTCTAACATAGCTAATCTGAGTATACACTCAAAAACATTGAGCATTTATGTACTTGAAGTGGATATAACATTTCTGTCCACTTGGGTTACACAGTTTTAGCTAAACAATCTAATAAACTTAATTCGATGTTTATTTGTGAGTCATACAATAAATGGAACAGGTAAGATTTAGGTAATAGCACTAATGAACTGAATGTTTATATATTCATCATCAATACAATTCGTTGCATTTGAACTAAATTAATATATTTTATATTTTATCTGCATTCAGACTTTTTAATTTTTTAATAGTGAACAGATATATGAATAAATGCAATTTGAAAATATGCAGAAATTTGAATGCAGAATATGCACTTGAATGCAGAAATCTTGCCTGTTTCATTTATGTATGTAACTGTGACAAGCATCACGTTTAGTTTATTAGTTTGTTTGTTAAAACTGTGCAATCCATATGAATAGAAATTTGATATGCATTTCAATTCCATAAATCTTACATTTAGGTCTTCATATTTGTGTATGGTCTGACATAAACAAATAATAGGGGATTTTCATATGGCATCACCTGACACAGAGACAGGTGACACTTTGTCAGAGATTAATAATATATTTTTTTGACAGCAAACACAAACCACAACAAAAAAAAATATAGTCTTCTAGCCCTATGTGTAACTCATCTATAGTGACTCCAGGACGCTTGAAATCTACAGAACAGATTGCAAGTTTTAAGATGTGAATGTTTTTGTGAAAATCTATAATGTGAAACTTGAGGACCTTGAGATACATAATAATACATTCAATGATTCTCTGTGTATCTATATGATTATTAGGATACTCTCATGTAACCTAAACCATATAGTACTGACCCAGAAACACACACCCTACTTTGGGCGCCATGTTTCTTGGTGTTTCTTTGCATCTTACGTGTCAAACCCTGTGATAAAGCAAGCCTAATCTACCTGCCCACAGGTTTAAATACTTTGAAGTCTTTCTACATGTTGTTCTTGTTTGAGGTCTGGTTTGTAGCTTGACTCTGTTGTGTCTTTTCATTATTTAATGCTATTGCATTGGATTAAAACATTCGGAATTGGCTCAAACTTCCCAACTTCCCAAAACATGTTTTAATAATTTTGGTACTTTGGGGGATTTTCTCCCACCTTGTAACATTTGTGGTGTTCCCAGTCAAAAATGGCCAGCCTACAAAACAATTGCTTAAAAGCTCGGATCAGTGATGCCTATAATCAATCCGTTCCAAAACCTGTGCTAATTGAAAGAAAACAAGTTGAAACAAAGATTGAATCCAAGATATGTTAATAATATAATATTTAATTTAATATGTAATCTATTATATAATAATAATAGCTTACATGCTATTTTTTAAACGGTCTGTCATTTTTTATCCTTAATTAGGTAAAAGATTTCCAGCACAACCAAAAGGGTTAAGTAGAATCTCACAGGTGACAGTTGTAACAACAAAATGGTTATTTTATTGGTTTCCTTACAAAGATAGTTAATGTAAAGATAAAACACAAGAAAACGTCTCCAATATTGCTGGTTAGAGCTTGCACACCTTCTATTTTTTTTTCTGTACAGTCATGTTATTACAAAAATGTGTTATATCAACTAGTTAGATTTGCACAAGGGCAGTTTACCAACCCTGTAAATAAAGTGAATTGGTTGCACAAAGCCAGCCATCAAGTAAAATGTAAGACTTAGTGAATCCAGTCCTGGGAAAGTTGGTACTGATAGAAGATATCGCAATGACATAAATATACTCGGTACATAAACAATTACTAAAGTCAGAGTAGTTACGAGAATTAAATAAAATGCTCTTCTCTTCATGTGGTTTTCCTCCTCTCTCTCTCTCCCTCTTTCTCCAGGTCTGGGTTGCTTAAGAGCTCTGAGAACAGCCAGACAGCAGAATAGGCTTATGGAGAGGAAGACTGAGAACTGTGACAGGTAAAAGTATGCAAAATGATGCTTAAAACAGGGGTTTATAAATCGCAGACAACACACAGAGGATACAAGATTGACTATCCAGGTAACAATGGAACATGCAACTTTATACCGCACAGGTTTGAACTTCAGAAAGGTTACAGGATGAACCACTGCCAGGTAACGCTCAACACAGATCAGAACCTGAAAGAAACGACCGGTGATGACAATTCCTGATAAAAACATTACAAATGCCCAGAGCTTTGAAAATTCATTGGCAAGCGTATATATCAGTGAGCGCAGACAGAACACAATCTCGCAAACAGAGGCATTCAGTATTAAGATTTCAGATGCAATTCCTCTTCCAGCTCCTCTGGCGATAAGCCAGAGAATATAGGAGTGTATAGGAAGACCAAACAGGAAGTTAATAATATACACTACAAGATCGTGTGTTGGAATTTTATATGCAGACTCTTTGGTTATGTTACACTCCCAATTTGTGAAAAGTGTTGCAGTGTCCTTCGATGTGTTCATCATGCGACTGTCTTTGATTTTTCCTGCACACAAAAATAAAAACATAAAATTGGACTTTACAGTCTTACCAATCTCCACTTAAGTTTAGGTTAAAAATGTGATTAGAAAGTGTATGTTACCTGAATAATAAATGCCAAATATTTCCACCACCACAACATAAACTTCAAGCTTGATCTCATAAGGTGAACAGTACAACTTACACTCACAAATCTACAATACTGGATTTATTAATTGTTGCTTACACAACTAAATGCAAATATTATAAATCACAGAGCAGCCAGGTGAAAATACCATGTGATGCTTAAAAGAATAGATCATATCTGTATCGTGAGGTGATCAGTGCAGCTCATGCCAGAATCTACACTGCTGGATTTATTAGTTGCTTACACAACTAAATGCAAATATTATAAATCACAGAACAGCCAGCTGAAAATACCATGTACTTTAAAGCACAGATCATAGGAGTGTATAAAATTATTGGACTGAAATTAGAAAAGCTGATAAATCGCAAACCACAGTGGATACTCATTTGATGTATTATGTATGCATCTGTAACACTGTGTTAATTTATACTGATTTTCATTGTAAAATAGACTCTTATGAAACAAAGGTTTCATAAATAGTTTTCAAACACCACAATAATCCATAAGTACTCTACACAACTCCAGTCAATTAATGTCTTTTGAAGTGAAAAGCTGTGTGTTTCTAAGAAATAAATCCATCAAGAAATGTTAATTTCATACTGTTGCTTCTAGCCAAAATCATCTTCTTCGCCATATCTCCATGCAGTTTATTGCACTTCAACGTGGGCTCTCGCATGAGTCAATGCTAAATGCCACCTGTCTCTATCTTGAACAATTCTCATTAGAGCTTGTGGTCCAGCATCATATCTCGGCAGCACTGATGACATCCACGTTATTCTTGGACATCTTCTTTTAGCGGTACCTTCTACTCTTCCATGCAGAAGAGTCTGGCCAAAATATGAGTCCATAATCCATAAAAAATGCTTCCTCTAGTGAAAAAGTCCATCCCCTGTTGTGGTCACATCAAAATCAACAAAGCTTGATCTGTGCACATTTCTCTCCTGATTCAGACAAGACAACGTTTTCACTAGAGGAAGCAATATTATAGTTTGAAGTTAAAAACATCTTGATGATGGATTTCTTACAAACACACAGCTTTTTTGCTTCATATAAGTCTAACTGATTGACTGGAGATGTGTTGATTACTTGTGAATTATTGTGATGTCTTTATCAGCTGTTTGGACTCTGTTCTGACGGCACCCATTCACTGCAGAGAAATCCAGTGGTGAGCAAATGATGTAATGCTAAATTTCTTTCAATCTGTTCTGATGAAGAAACAAACTCATCTACATCTCGGATGGCCTGAGGGTGACTAAGGTGCTTCCTTACAAAACCACTTTCACTTAATCAAACACCTAAATAGATTCTATCGTGTTTTAGAATTTAAAGGGTTAGTTCACCCAAAAATCAAAATTAGTCCATGTTTTACTCAGAGCATCTTATGACTTTCTTCTTTCAGACGAATCCAATCGGAGTTATATAAAACATTTTCCTGGCACTTCCAAGCTTTATATATTATATATTATTATATACGGTTCTATTATTCAAATCTGTTAAAGGATTGTTAGGCTGCATTAATTAGATCAACCGGAACCGGGAACACTCCTCATAACACACAATGTACTCGTTACATTGTAAGAAGAATGGCATCTACGCTAATATTTGTCTGTTTCTTACTTATTCTATTTCTCGGTCCGTGTCCGGATCAGATGGTGGATCGGCACCAAGAGATGATGTCTACAGCCCTGATCGTCAGCGGAGACCAGGACACCTAGATGAGCCCCAGAGACATATCCCCAGTGAAGACCTCGACTAAAAATACAATAAAACTAAAAATATAACAAAATAACTAAAAATATAACAAAATAACTAACTACATAATACTATTATTGTTAGAAATTGCAACAATATAAAAATAGAAATATAATACATTTATACATTTAAAATTTGAATTAAAACATAATAATATACAAATATGAAAAATGAATCCATTTTAAAATAATAAATAGTATAATTTATATATATATATATATATATAAATAAACTTCAAATAATGAATAAAACACAAATATAACAAATACATTAAATTATACATTAAAATGCCCCATCGGGACAAGACCACGGGAATCAGATAAGCCCTTTACACAATCTGACATGGCTGGGCTTGGAATTGAACTGCGGGATTCATCTGGCTAGAGAACTGGCCCCCCGACTGAGCCTGGTTTCTCCCAAGGTTTTTTTCTCCATTCTGTCACAGAGGAAGTTTTGGTTCCATACCACTGTCGCCTCTGGCTTGCTCAGTTGGGGACACTTAATTTCTAGCGATTATTGTCGATTTTATTGCACAGATACTATTTAAACTAAACTAGCTAGACAATGACATCACTGAATTCAATAATGAAACGCCTTTAACTGAAAATTGAGTGTTTAATCTTATCATTATACATTACTGACACTCTGTCCTCCAGTTTGATACTGTTCAGTGCTTTGACACAATCTGTATTGTTAAAAGCGCTATATAAATAAAGGTGAGTTGACTTGACTTATAATGGCATGTGTTGGAGTTTTTGCTCAACAGTCCAAATGTATTCAAATAAATCGCATCCATCCATATTAAAACGTGTCTCACATGGCTTCGGGAGGTGAATAAAGGCCTTCTGTAACGAATCGAAGCGTCTTTGTGAAAATAAATATCTGTATTAAAACGATATAAACAGTTTTGTGTAATTTCCGCTAACTGTTGTACACGCATTCATGAGAGACTGCCTTTCTGGCGGATGATGTAGGATGCTGGCGCAGCGCATGCGTGTGTGTCTCGCGAAAACCAACGTTTGTTTACAGGAGCAAAGGAAGCAACATTTCCTTACTTTACCAAAGGAAAACCAGTCTCCTCTTGGCTTATATTGAAATCCTCCAACATTTTTATTTACAAATCCATTGTTACGCCCCGCGCCTATAGGGTTAGTAAAGATCGCCTCTAAACAGGGAATAATAAAACTAGGTTGTGGTTGTGGAATCCCCAAGCACGATACGCTCCGGTCGATAATCAAACAAATACACGATGTTGGAAAATTATTCGATTTATTTAAATACAAACAAGTGGAATTAGGAGCATCTCTTCAAGGTGTCCCAAAGGCCAAAATAACAAACAAAACAAATCTAGAAAAGAAAGAATATATATAAATAAGCTAGTCGAACATCAAAAGTAAAAATTAATTTTTACTTCCCTAACTGCCTAGCACAAAACAAAGCCCAAACCAAATAGCCAAAACAAAATGGCAGGACACCCCTTTGCTTCACGTTCTTAGAATACAACGTTAAGAATGAATTAATGTGATCTACAGATCTTACACTACACTTGAAAGGAACAAGTGTTTATCATCGGCCAGGAGCTCTCAACCCAAATATGACTGAACTAACAATGAGCTCCCCGTTGAATGTTGGCGGCATCCTTATAAAGACCACGCCTCGTCTAAACCACCAATGGCGATCCTACACCCCAATCAGTGGACATCCTATCAGAGATCAGACAGAACAAGAGAGGGGGAGGAAAAGACACACACACACACACACACACAGCAAATACAAGAAACTCAGGTCGTAACACCACATTTTGTGCTTCTAATTTGTTACCAGCATTTTGTAATGTTCTCTCTGTGCTTCCACGTTCGTCACAAATCCCCGGCGCTGACGCAACACATACATTTTATGTCATCTGCTGGAACGCTTCCGCCTACGACAGATAGCAGAAGTAAAAAAAAGAAAAAAAAAAAGAAAGGTGTTTATAATGTTTTAAATATGGATATTTTTCTTACTAAAACGCATCAAGTTGCTACAGGAGGCCTTTATTCACCCACACATCCTGATTTTTCTGAGTTAGATGTAGGTCAACATATTTTGTTGACCCTCGAACAAAATTTTAATCCAAAAATTTAGTCTTGACCATATCCCTACACGTAAACCTAACCTTAAGCATGAGTAATCCCTAAAATCAGATGAAATGATAGACGAATGACACTGATGTACAGAAGAAGCACCAAACACTGTTTGTAAGCCTAAACTTCACAAAAAACTATAAACTGGTTCTTCAAATATGATTGGTTAATCACAATGTTGTTCCAGGGTCAACAAAAAAGTTGATCCAGGAAAATGCCACACTTGGTAAAATAAGGTTCTGCTTATTCATAGATAATTTTTACTATAACTCTGATTGGATTCGTCTGAAAGAAGAGAGTCATATACACCTAGGATGCCCTGAGTAAAACATGGACTAATTTTCATTTTTGGGTGAACTAATACCCTTTAATAAATCCAGTAAATAAATAGATGTTACCACATGAAATATGTTTTAGATTACGTGACAAAATATGTCTCTAAAAATGTGAAACCACAAAAAGCTCTTTGCAATAAGATGAACATCAACAATGTTGACACTTACATTTGTTTATTTAAGAAGCATTATATAGAGAATGCTTTGCTCATTCAACAAGCAATAATATAAGTGCACTTTAGCTTTCAACTAAATTGACAAAATGAACATAAATGAACACCAAAGTATTACAAGGACTATGGAGCTTTACAAAAAGTTAGTTTTCCAGTCCTGTGGAGGTAAAGGAGGGGTTGAACCAAACCACCCAGTAAAAAACACACCTGACCAATAGACCAGAGTGTTAAAATAAACCCATGTGCCAAAACATAGCTGAGTGCTGTGAACAACTATATGAGAAGCATTGCCGTTATAATCATTAAAATAATATTAAACGCTTGTCTCTTCATGTCAGAACAGCCACACAGCAGAATAATTTCACAGACAAAGACACAAACAATAACATGTGAACGCATATATGTGAAATTTGTTAGCAGTAAAAGTAGCAAAGACACAAGACAAAGCAACAATTATCCAAGCCACAGTAGAGCAGATCACTTTTATCTAAAAGTTTACAGAATGAACAACTGCCAGGTAATGCTCAACGAAGATCAGACACGGAAACAGAGGACGACCGGTGATGGGAAAGCCTGTTAGAAATCACACAAAAGGCCAGATCTCTGGAAAAGCTCTGCTCACTAGAGACAAAAAAGACTGCAGACAGAGGACAATCTCACAAACAGACAGATTGAGGGTGAAGAACTCTGATGCAACTCCATTTCCAGCTCCTGTAACGATCAGCCAGATCACATAAGCGTTTTCAGGAAGCACAAGGAGGATGGTCAAGATCCATTCAGCGGTTTGAAAGCCCAGATAGCATGCGGATGTGGGCCACTTAAAGGAACACTCCACTTTTTTTGCAAAAAACAAAATTTACTCTTGGGGAGTTGGAAAAGAGTGTTTTTTTAAGGCAATGAAATGGCACTTCTGGCCTCAGCACTGGGTAATGTGGTGAAATCTGAACTCAGAAGACTACAGAGGGTAGTCCGGACTGCTGAGCGGATCATTGGTACAACCCTTCCCACTCTCCAAGAACTGTACTTATCCAAAGTGAGCAAAAGGGCTGGTAAAATCACTCTGGACCCCTCACATCCAGCACACTCCCTCTTTGAACTGTTGCCGTCTGGTCGACGCTACAGAGCTCTGAGCACCAGAACAACCAGGCACAGGAACAGTTTCTTCCCTCAGGCAATCCATCTCATGAACATTTGAACTCTTAACAATAAACATGAAACACACAACACTATCATAGTTTTTATTTTTATTTCACACACATACTTATTACATTTCAAATTTGCACCTAACATACCTGTACATACCGAATTGTATATTGTGTTTGTGCTATTTGGCACATTGTCCATTTTTGTATATTTGTACATTATTTATTTAATTTTAATAAAATTTTTTTTTTTTTTTACTATCTGTGTCCTGTCCTGTTGCTGTCATTCTGTCGCACTGTGGAGCTACTGTCACTAAAACAAATTCCTCGTATGTGCAAACATACCTGGCAATAAAGCTAATTCTGATTCTGATTCTGATCCCAGTTGCTCAAAAAAAAAAAAAAAACTTTCGTTCTATATTAATTACTATTATTAAATTAAATTAAATTTATTATTAAAATTAACATATACATAAATTAAAATCTAAACATGAATATATATATATATATATATATATATATATATATATATATATATATATATATATATAATGATAAAAATGCATTTTACGGTGAACGCAGTAGGCAGGCTAAGCACACATAACGCGCACTATATGTTTGCGGCTGAATGCACATAATCATAATTGATAGACAACTATGCCCGTGAAAAGACATCGGCAGTCCGGCGCCGAGAAAAGAAAAAGAAAAAAGATGAAGCCCGTGCATCGCTTTCAGGTGTAACATTCATAAATCAGTGAAAATGTTTTTGGCTGTTGACGTTAATAACGGGTTTTAATGTCTGTAATAATTTAACCACCAACAACGCATCTATTCTCTCTGAGTTTTCATGTTCCCTTACGAAAATTTGCCATGGATCTACTACGAATAAAACCAAAAATCACTTGTAGTTCTTGTAGCCATGGATGGTATCCACAAACTAACTATGTTTTGTTAGGCTACTTCAAATAGTACTTTACAAAGAATCAAGATAGTATTAAGACAATATATATATATATATATATATATTTTATTTTTTTTATTTTTTTTGTGGTTATAAAAACAGACCCAAGCCAACAATAGCCTTTAAAATGCATTATATAAAACAATAATGCAATAGTGATTGGTTAATTAATGATTATATGGTTTCATTGAATAACCCTGTTAAAATACATAATGTAATACAAAATAAATAATTTATTGGTAAAACAATAGCTTGGTAATTGTTGCTGTTACAGTTACAGGACGACCAAGTCCTTGTTTAATACTGAGCAAACATTTAGGCCAATTCAAATACCCACTTAATCTTAAATTTTTGGCCACCTACAGCCTCTATAATTTATTCAACAAAAACATGTGGACATCACAACCCTTACAAAAATGAACCATGATTTTATTGTAGTAAAACTGCTTAATTTATTTTTTGCATGATTTTTGAATGCTTGAGACTATAAAATGAATCAGACAACTGTATTGATAAAATTATAGCCATAAGTCTAGAGCTACAATTGTCATTTGTAAATAATGCAATTTAATTATAATTAATTTAATGCATTTATTTACTGTTTATATTTTATTAAAGTTATATTTTGACCCCTACAGGTTTTTTTTTTTTTTTTACATCCATAATATTTGGTGGAGAGGGCACAACAATACAATTCTGCTTAGGCACCCATTTGGCCAGCAGCGGCCCTGATTGTATTTTTCTGTTCAGGTGTGCTTAGGCGGAGCATGTGTAAGGCCATGGGGACTTGGGGCAAAATGCCACTAAATTGTACAAAAATGCATCTGTTGCTAACAAAGTGAAAATTAATAGAACGTGTCGATTGTGGCATTAAATTAAGATTTGCTCATGTTGCACTATATTTCATTTTAGGTGTTTTTAAAGTGTTGCGCATCTTAACGAATCACACACAATTCTGTTGAGTTTAGGAATGCAATGGCCAGTCAGAGCGCGTTCTCTGACTGAATTCTCTCATCATAAACAACAGAGCGTAGATGTATGTACACTGTAAGAGATTCATTTCACAGTGTTTACAGTGTGTATATATATATATATATTATAATTTTTTTCTTTTTTTTTCTTTTTTGAAAGTACTTAAACTCGTGATAGTTTAAAGTTAGTGATAATGTCACTTTCTATATAATGATAATGTCACTTTCTATAAACCTATAATTTATTCGCTGTTTGAATAACCATGGAAGGGAACTTTATATAATAATTTTATTCTTAAAATGAAATGTGATACTGCATACAACTTGAGTCATCTACAATGATTTTTTTTTTAATCCAAAAGGCAATTCCATGTTAAAATACAGTGAAAGTCAGAATATATTAACAAGATGTGTGTTGATGTCTAGGTATTATGACCCATATAGGATTTTATATACATCCAAATGTTTTAGTACTGATAGACTACACTGTAAAAATGCTGAAACACTTACATTCAGTTGCTGCCTTTTAAGTATAATAAACTTGGTTGTAAAAGTCTTTTCAACTAAAAATTATATTTTAACAATTAAAAAATGGTTGAATTTCATATAACTATAAAAATAGTTGAAACTGCTCAGCTTGTTTTGATGAGTTAAAGTACAAAGAGTTACCATGGCTTACTGGTCATATCATTTTTTTACTGTTCAAAAGTTTGTGGTTGGTAAAATGTATTATTTATTAATTTATTTATTTGCTCAGTAAGGATGCATTTATTTGATAAAAATTATATTGCGAAATATTCCAATGTAAAATACCTGTTTTCTATTTGAATATAGTGTAAAATGTAATTTATTTCTTTGATGTCAAAGCTGAATTATCAGCATCATTTATCAGCATCAGTCTTCAGTGTCTCAAGATACTTCAGAAATCATGCTGATTGGCTGCTCAAGAAATATTTTTTCTTATTATAATGATGAAAACAGATGCGGAATCTGAGATACATTTTTTTTTATATAAATGTCTTCATCTTCACTTTTGATCAATTTAATGCATCCCTGCTAAATGAAAACAATAAAGAACAATCTTACTAACCCCAAACATTTTAAGATTATGTTAATATTATTTAAAAGTATATATTAGTAAACGTTGTTTATATAAAATGCTGACAAAAATGTGCATGGTGTATACATATGTTTATTGTGTTTATAAACTCACATTTAAAAAAATAGAAATAAAAAATATTAATTTATCTGCAATGTTACAAAAAGTACAGAGTTTGCACTAAAGGTCTTAAAAATTCCCAAAAGTCTTTCTTCATGTGCTATGTTTTTATGCATAAAATAGTGTCCTTCATCTGTTTTTTTGCCTCTCTATTTGAATGTCATTCATTTACTGTGCCATTCTGTTCACCTATTCGTAAAGTATGAGAAATGTGGTGTTCATTTAATAATTTCAAAGCTTGATATTAGGTTAAAACAACAACAACAACAACAACAACCTTCTTTACCTGAATAATATCAAATCTCCCTTTAATTATAAGCAAATATGATGTTGATCAGTGCAGTTATTCTGCTAGAATCTACATTGCTGGATTTATTAATTGTTACATACAACATGCATATATTAACAATCATAAATCAGCCAGGTGAAAATGTCATGCTATTCTTAACAGCACAGATCAAGCATATAAAACTAAATTTGTAATGTTGACAAGAATGGACTGACACTGAAAATCTATGGAGCTTTACAAAAAAGTAGTTTTCCAGTCCTGTGGAGATAAAGAAGAGGCTGAACCAAACCACCCAGCAAAAAACACACTTGACCAATAGACCAGAGTGTTAAAATAAACCCATGTGCCAAAACATAGCTGAGTCCTGTGAACAAATATGAAGCATATATGAGAAGCATTGCCATTATAATCATTACAATGATATTAAATGCTCTTCTCTTTATGTGGTTTTCCTCCTTTCTCTTTCTCTGTCCTGGTCCTGAATGCTTCAGAGCTCTGAGAACAGCCAGACAGCAGAATAATTTAATAGACAAAGTCACCAGAGCCAGACACAAACAATAATATGTGAATGCATACATTTGAAATTCAGTTACAGCAAAAGTGGCAAACACACACGAAAAAAGACTAATTATCCAAGCCACAGCAGAGCAGGTCACTCTATATCGGAGAGGTTTGAACTTCAGAAAGGCTACAGGATGAACCACTGCCAGGTAACACTCAACACAGATCAGACACTGGAACAGAGGACGACCATTGATGGAAAAGCCTAACAGAAATCGTGCAACAAACCAGAGATCTGGAAAAGCTTTGCTCACTAGAGACAAGAAAGACTGCAGACAAAATATAATCTCACAAGCACACAGATTGAGGCTGAAGAACTCTGATGCAACTCCATTTCCAGCTCCTGTGATGATTAGCCAGATCACATAAGCGTTTTCAGGAAGCACAACAAGGAGGCTGAAGATCCATCCAGGAGTGTGAAAGTCCAAGAATGACACAGTGTCGCTTGTTACATTATCTGATGTGAAGAACATATCCATTTTCTTTCTCACTCTCTTGCTCTTGTTTCAGCTGACTTCCAAAAAAGAATGTCAAACTTAAATAATGATATACAAGCATTTTTCATATTAAAATACTGAAAAAAAATACTTCATATTAAAATACTGATAACAAAATGTATAGCCTGAATCGCTAAGTCACATTGGATAAAAGCATCTGCTAGATGCATAAATGTGAAATATTGTATATTTGCAGTCTCTAAATCAATAGATCTGTAATTGAGTCAATTTTCCCATTTTAAATAATAATAATAATAACAATAACAAAAATGTTACCTGAATAATGGATTTTTTAAATAATTTCAAACTTGAAGCTTTGTCTTGTGAGGTGATCAGTGCAGCTCATGACAGAATCTACAGTGCTGGATTTATTAGTTGTTGCTTACACAACTATATGCAAATATTATGAATAATAGAACAGCCAGGTTTAAATCACATATTTTAGTCATATACATTATGGAATTGTATTATGTCAATAGTATTTAAATGTATGTCTTAATAAATATTGCTGTGAATATAGAATACTACATACTATTTATTATGATAATTTTTTATTACTTTTATATTATTCATTTATTATGATTGTTGGAGAATTGGTGTACCAAATTTGCATGAAAACCCTCCTGACAATTCTTACATTATCTTCATGTGTGCTGTTTCAAGGTATAAAATAGTTTCCATTAGTACCAGGTGCATTTTCATTCATCTGTATTTGCATGTCATTCATTTTCTGTTGACATTCCTTTAGTTCATCTATTTAATGAGACCTGAGCTGTCCATCTGGCCACTAGAATATTATATAGAGTCAAACTTATGTCATTCTTTGCAGGTGTTCATTCTGGTGAGCATAAACACTAGCTATTTAAGATCAACTGGGAAAGCAGATCATTACAGGTTTTTATTATTATTTAATAATTACAAATGTCTAAATCATCTGGGTCTACAAACGCAAACAGATACAAACGAAGTATTTTAACTTAGATTTATGTTTTGTATCGAATGCATGATTGTATATTTTTTTATCTAATTTTTTGTGTGTTTATACAGTTTTTAATGAACTACATTTTAACGTACATCAGTTATTTGTCAAACATAACAATATACTATAACGATAACATATTATTGTGTTTTTTTGTAGCAGACAAGGAGAGAGAGAGAAAATGGATGTTTTTAATATGTCAGAAAGCAACATCAACAAGTCACCCATCGATTTTCAAACTCCTGGATGTATCCTCAATCTCATTGTTGCACTTCCTGAAAACCTTTATGTGATCTGGCTGATCGTCACAGGAGCTGGAAATGGAGTTGCATCAGAGTTCTTCAGCCTCAATCTGTCTGTCTGTGAGATTTTGCTCTGCCTCCAGTCTCTTTTGACTCTATTGAGCAGAGATTTTCCAAGTCTCTTGCTGGTTGTGGTATACCTATTAGGCGTTTCCGTCACTGGCCGTCCTCTGTTTCAGTGTCTGATCTGTGTTGAGTGTTACCTGGCAGTGGTTCATCCTGTAATCTTTCTGAAGTACAAACCTCTCAGATATAAAGTGATCTGCTGCACTGCTGCATGGATAATGATTGCTTTTTCCAGTGTGCTTATCACTGTTAATACAAGCGTATTTCAGCTGTATGTGTTCATGTGTTTTTGCTTGTGTCATGCTTTGTTCACTTTGTCCGTGAAATTATTGTGCTGTGTGGCTGTCCTCAGAGCTCTGAAGCAGTCAGGACCAGGAGAAAGGAGGAACAAAGACAAAGTAAAGGGAAACCACATGAAGAGAAGAGCGTTTAATTTCATTGCAATGATTATCATGGCAATGCTTCTTATATATGCTGCATATTTGGTAGCAGCCCTCGTTTATGTTCTGAAACGTCAGTTTATTTTAATGCTCTGGACTGCTGGTCAGGTCTGTTTTGTGCTGGGTGGTTTGGTTCAGCCTTTTCTTTATCTTTACAGGACTGGAAAACTATCTTTTTGTAAAGCTCCATAGTCCTGTTAACACTTTATTCTGCTTAGCTCACCTGTATTCTGTTACCACTCTTGGCAAGAGTGTGTCTCTGTTCAGAATGTAGGCTATATGTGCAGAGAAAGAAAGCAGGTATTTCTAACATAATTTAGTGGGGGGAAAAAAAGAAAATTGTTCAAAGTCCGGGTGACCTGGAAGTTGCTACTGTCTGTCTCTCACTCATAGACACCTAACGGTCGAAGGGGTATGTTTAAGGATATTCTGCCCAAGCCGTCAAACTGACGTCATCAAAAAAGGAACACCATTCCAGAGAGGAAGTAAATCTTCAGATTTTGATTAAAGATTACAAAGAGAAACATTTTTTTTTTCAGCGGATTAACTTGCATGGATTAATTGTTAACATAAAGACTAGCAATGTGCGATAGTAAAGTAAATAAAGTCCATTTTGATTTCATGCCGACTTTAACATTTTTATCCTATTGTCTGTCAAATTTGTTTGCTTTGTCAGTGTCTTTGTGAGTTTTGGCTGTTTGGCTGTAAGGACCTTTTGAAATAACTGAAAGAATTTGGTGAAGTGATACAGTATGGAACTTTAACGAGTTGTGGCGGTGCGGACCCAGGGGGGTTACACTGGTGCCATGACCCGCACGGCAGTGAGGTTTAGGGGGGTGAGTGTAACCGACGTAGGCCAGTAAAAGCTGTTGCGTGTAAACCTCACTCCCCTGATCTCAAAATGAGGCGCTCTGGTGACTGACGCTAGAGGCCGTGGCCTTTAGCCTCCTTGTTAGAGCGCCCACGTCCTGTGCCAGAGACCCAGGTTCGAGACCACTGTCGGTAAACACAATCCTCCATACCATCTACAGATGCCAACTAAAGCTCTATCATGCGAAAAGGAAGCCATATGTGAACATGGTCCAGAAGCACCGTCGTGTCCTGTGGGTGAAGGCTCATTTAAAATGGACTGTTTCAAAGTGGAATAGTGTTCTGTGGTCAGACGAGTCCAAATTTGACATTCTTGTTGGAAATCACGGATGCCATGCCCTCTGGGCTAAAGAGGAGGGAGACCTTCCAGCATGTTATCAGTGTTCAGTTCAAAAGCCAGCATCTCTGATGGTATGGGGGTGCATAAGTGCATACGGTATGGGCAGCGTCCATGTTTTGGATGGCACTATGAATGCTAAAAGGTATATAAAGGTTTTTGAGCAACATATGCTCGCCTCCAGACTACATCTATTTCAGGGAAGACTTTGTGTATTTCAGCAGGACAATGCAAAACCACATAATGCAGCTATTACAACGGCATGGCTTCGTAGTAGAAGAGTTCGGGTGCTGAATTGGCCTGCCTGCCTGCAGTTCAGATCTTTAACCTATAGAGAACATTTGGCGCATCATTAAACAAAAAATACGTCAAAGATGACCACGGACTCTTCAGCAGCTGGAAACCTGTATCAGGCAAGAATGGGACCAAATTCCAACTCCAGAAACTCATAACCTCCCAGACATCAATGCCCAGACATCTTCAAACTGTTTTGAAAAGAAGAGGAGATGCTACATCATGATAAACATACCCCGGTCCCAACTATTCTGAGACATGTGTTTAAACATTTATGTTATCTGTGTTCTATTGTGAACTAAATATTGGTTCATGTGATTTGAAATTCTTTTGGATTTCATTTTATTCCAATTAAAAAAAATATCCCAGCATTTCCGGACTTCGGGTTGTAAAACAAAGGATGCATTCATTCATTCATTTATTCATTCATTCATTCATTCATTTATATATAAAACCAATAAAGAGCAATAAAGATCCTCCACAATGAGTTTTATTGTGGTTTATTTACACAAGAAGCAAATAAAGCAGCTAAACATGTTATTATATTCTCTCATTGAGCAAGAAATGACACCACTTTTAATAATCTAAAAAAAGTGATGTATATATAGACAAAAACCAAAGTGACTATGGGGATTTACATAAAGATAGTTTTCCAGTCCTATGTAAATAAAGGATAGGCTGAACCAAACCACCCAGCACAATACACACGTGACCAGCAGTCCAGAGCATTGAAATAAACTGACGTGTCAGAACAAAAATGAATGCTGCCACCAAATACGCAGCATATGTGACTACCGTTGCCATTAAAATCAGTATAATGATTTGAAACGCTCTTCTCTTTATGAAATTTTCCTTTGTTTTATCTCTCCCTTTTGCTCCTGGTCCTGACTGCTTCAGAGCTCTGAGAACAGCCAAACAGCAGAATAATTTCACAGACAAAGCGAGTAGAGACAGACACAAGGAAATGCACATGAATAAATAGAACTGATCTGGAATTATATTACCACTGGCAAACAAACAGTCGATAACAATCACGAGCCAGCCAGCAGTGGAGCAGATCACTTTATATCTGAGAGCTTTGAACTTCAGAAAGGCAAATGGATGAATCACTGCCATGTAGCAATCAACACAGATCAGACACTGAAACAGAGGACGACCAGTGATGGAAACACCTGCCAGAAATTGCACATAAATATAGACACCTGGAAAAGTGTTGCTTAGCAGAGATAAAAAAGACTGCAGACAGAGTAACATCTCACAAACACACAGATTGAGGCTGAAGAACTCTGATGCAACTCCATTTCCAGCTCCTGTGACGATCAGCCAGATCACATAACAGTTTTCGGGAAACACAACAATGAGGTTGAGGATCCATCCGGCGGTGTTAAAATTGAAGGGTGACTCTGTATTGCTTGTGTTATTTGTTGTGATGTTGCTGGAAGAATACTGTTTTGACATGGCAGAAATATCCATTTTTTTTCTCTCTCTTTTTACCTGACTTCCAAAATAAACAAACACAACAGAATATGTCAGTAAATATATGATATTGTCTAATATGATATTCATATTAGACAAATCACAGACAAAAATTGGGGTGGGATTTATTTCGAAACAATTTTCATTCACTCCAATAATCTATTTTTACAACTTTTAAAAATCTTTTCTTTTTTATTAACAGTATTATAACATTAATGGACATAGTTCATTAAAAATAAAAGAATGTAACATATATGAAGTGTAAGTTTGTTAGCTATTTCAGTAATTGAGTAAATGACTTGTACCAGATAAATAATCTTCAAAGCTGGATAGACCTGCCACAGAGCTTATATAGTTCATCATAAACTAATATTTAATATAAAGTGGCAACCACAGGTGTAGTTCATCTCATTACTATATTCCACTAACATCTGGCAACAAGAAAGTTTCTGAATACATTTCTCCTTTAGTTTTTAATTCAAAACCATCTTTTGATTGTCAAATATATATCTTAATAATATCTTATGTGTCCAAATAGCCTCAGTCAAGACTAAGGCATGACCAAGACCAAGTCTCAGTACTGTCCCGAGTTTGTATTTTAGAAAATGGCATATATAATTATTAAACAATTTAAGGAAGACCTGTTTACCTTAAAGTAGTGATCTGTTTTCAGAGTCAGTACATGTGGCTTGATGCTCTCGATACAGCGTTGATGTCATCAGACTGAACAGCTGCAAACAATGACATAAGTTCGACTGTATATTTTAAATAAGAATGAATAGAGAAATTATAACCGGGGATGTGATATTCCAGTGGCCAGATGGACACAGGTCTCATATGAAATGGATGAACTAAAGGAATGTCATCAGTAAATTAACGACATGCAAATGCAGATAAATGAAAATGCACCTGGTACAAATGGAAACTATTTTATGTACAAAAATAACACTCATGAAGACCACATGATATGTAATCACTGCATATACAGTAAAAGGTGATTATATGAAAGGTCTTTGAAGATGTAGACAAATTTAGAATTTTAACAAACTAATAATTTAAACCAATTAACAGTTTAAAGTAACTGATAACAGAAATGAATTGGTCTTCAATCAACATGTCTTCAATCAATCTCATGTTTTTCCAAGCCTGTATCAGTTTCTTTCTTTTGAAAACAACAACAAAAAAAGCTATTTTGAAGGATGCTGGTAACCAAACAGTTGATGTTAGCCATTGACTTCCACAGTATTGTTTTGTATTGTACGTCAATGGCTACCGGGAAGTGTTTGATTACCAACATTAATTCAAAATATCTTCTTTTGTATTCAAGAGAAACTACTACAGGTTTGGAACAAATTGAGGGCGAGCTGTCCCTTTAACCTGTGTCCTGTCTTTGTGGTACTTTAAGATATTTATAGTAAAAAAAAAAAAATCATTATCATTTAAAAATATTGTTAAAAACTTCCATGCATCTACAGAGATGATTGGCATGGAAAAATTGTGCATTTCATTTAAATGGCATGTGAATCTCCGAGACTTTTAAACATGCAAATAAAATCAAGATATGATCCCTCTCAATTACATATACAGGCAAATTGGTTTAAAACAAATCAGCATTATGAAGCATAGCTGCATTCAAGGAATTATTTTATTATTATTATAATAAAATATAAACCTGCATTGATGTGGTTACTGTCAGTTGTTGCTTCTGTATGAATGACACAAAAGGTTATTATCACTGGGTTATTGAGAAACATGATGCATGAATATCATAAACATTATTCCATTATTTATTCCATGAAGCATACTGTGACTTGACAAATGGGTTGTGATGTGCTGTCTTCTATGTTAAGGTACTTTAATCAATCAGTCTTTTTTTTTTTTTTGGAGTATCTAAAAGTAGCATAGCTATAACTTAAATAATAGTTGCAGTATAGTAAGACAGGAACTCTATTATTATTCAAAATGCAGCATGTCTTTGAATGAAAACTCATAAAGTATCATATAGCCTACCATACGCCTATATATCCCCCCCAAAATTTTCTTAACATATATTAATATTGAAAGAATGTCATGTGAATCGATTCATTTGAATAATTCATTTCCAAGAATTATTTGAGCTTTTCTAATAGTGGGGGAGTGGGGGGGCAACTTTTCTGTTATTTTATTAATGTATTTATTTTTGGATAAATCAGTCTGCATAATGTGGACCAAGTGAGTGAGTGACAGATAATGACAGCTGCCTCATTTCAAACTGCAGCATGGAGCGCACACAAACTGATCATCTCATCCTCTTTCCTGCTAATTACAGTGCCTTGCAAAAGTATTCATACCCCTTCATTTTTTCTCACGTTTTGTTGTTGCTGCCTTATGTTAACTGCTTTACATTAGTTTTTTTATACATCAGTCTACACCCCATACACCATATTGACAAAGTAAAAAAAGAATTGTCACAACTTTGTAAATTAATTACAAATAAAAAACTGAAATAAGTACATTGCATATGTATTCATACCCTTAACTAAATATTTAGCGGAAGCACCTTTACAGCCTCAAGTCTTTTTTGTTTAATGCAACAAGCTTTGCTCATCAGCATTTGGCAATTATCTGCTATTCTTCTCCTCATCTCTTCACCTCTCAAGCTCTGTCAGGTTGGATGGGGGCAGACGCACATTTTCTGGTTTCTCCAGAAATATTTGATTGGGTTCAAGCTCAGGCTCTTATTGTCTATAAGCCACTCTTGCTGTGTGTTTAGGTCCATTGTCCTGTTGGGAGGTAAACCTTCTGCCCGTCTTAGGTTCTGAATGCTCTGGACTGGGTTTTCATTAAGGCTATCTCTGTATTTTGGTGCATTGAACTTTTCTTCTACTCCGACGAGTCCCTCAGTCCCTACCGCTGAGAAACAGCCCCACAGCATGAGGCTGCTACGACGAGCACACTTTACTTTTGGAATGGTACTCAGCATGTGATGAGCAGTGCCTGCTTTCCTTCAGACATGATGCTTGTAATTGAGGTTCATCAGACCAGATAATATTTTCTCAGAATCTGAGGGTCCTTAGGTGCTTTTTTGCAAATTCTAAGTGTGTTTTCATGTGTCTACACTGAAGAGTGTATCCCAGATCGATGGAGTGTTGCAGTGGTGTCTGTCCTTCTGTAGATTTCTCCTATCTGCATATACGATCAACTAGAGTGACCATTAGGTTCTTCGTCACCACTCTAACCAAAGCTCTTCTCCATCAATTGCTCATTTTGGCCAGGAGGCCAGCTCTAAACAGAGACTAAATGCTTCTGTGACCCTTCAATGAACCAGATTTTTTTTTCTGAACTTTTTCCCAGATGTGTGGCTTGACGCACACCTGTTTCTGAGCTCTACAGGCTGTTCTATTGACCCCAGGGCTTGGTTTTTGCTCTGATATGCATTCAGCTGTTGGACCTTTTATTAAGACGTGTGCCTTTCCAAATCATACCCATTCAATTGAATTTGCCACAGGTTACCTTCACTCAAAGTCTAGTAACACCTACAAGCAATATGAATGCTCCTGAGCTAAATTCCCACTGTCCCGGATAAGGGTGTGAGTACTTATGGAATCATTTAAGTTTTTATTTTTAATAAATTTGCAAAGATGCTAAAAAACTTTTTTTTTGCTTTACCATTATAGTGTATTGAGTGTAGACTTATGTGGAAAAAAGTAATTTAAAGCAGTTTAACATAAGGCAGCAACATAAAACGTGAAAATAAATTATAATAATTAAGGGGTGCGAATACTTTCGCAAGGCACTGTATACCACAAAATAAACATGGATGAATATCAGAAGGTATGTTGAAAGACTTTAGTGAAATGTGTCATCATTCATGTAATTACTCAATTAGCGTTTCAAACATGGAAATATGTTAATAAAACAGCTTGTAGACTACATGGCATGTGATGTTAAATTACCTCAAATTTAGTTTGCTAGAAAAAAGCTGGGTTTATCGACTGAAAATTATGGTGAAGGGTCTGAAGGATCTTCAGTGGTGAAGATCTCACTGGAGATGCTAATTCACAGTGTGCAGTCAAAAAACACAACTGTGATCTATCTATGAATGAAATACAAGTGTTAGTCCAACAGACAATTCTGGGACTGTAATTAACATTACTCTAAAAATTCAAATTTTCAGCTTATTGCACTTTTAGAAGTAAAGGTCTAAAATGTTTAACATTTACAAATGTACATTTATTCATTTAGCTGACGCTTTTATCCAAAGCGACTTACAATTGCTATATATGTCAGAGGTCGCACGCCTCTGGAGTAACTAGGGGTTAAGTGTCTTGCTCAGGGACACATTGGTGTCTCACAGTGGATTCGAACCCGGGTCTCTCACACCAAAGGCATGTGTCTTATCCACTGCACCATTCCCACCCAGTAAACATTTTGACCTATATTCAAAAATGCAGTGTATCAATTTCAAATGTCAAACAAACAGTATAAATTAGCCTTGTTACCTTTTCTTGTAGTCTACAGTGATTAATTCAGAAAAATGACCTGTGAGAGTTAAAGATGTAGTCACACAAATTTACCTTCCCAGTCCATTTGTATCACAAGAGAAAGCAACATATTCATATCTGGAGCCTTGAATGCAAATACATTTAGTGACATCATATTTGATTATTAAAAAGTGTTTATTTTAGGTTATTTTATTTTAGAGAAAATAGTGACTTTGTCTTTTCAGGTGACAATCTTTTTTTTTTTTCAGTTTTCTTTCTTAATGTGTGACGTATGATCAGATATTGTATTGCAAGAATTATGAGCATAGGGTTAAAACCAGTAAACATTCCCAGCATTTGTACACAGATAAATGAAAAAAAAACTTAATAGAAAACAGTGCAGTTCCCTTCCAGGAACTCGAGCTGCGTCGAAGCGCTAGGGGAACGCCCACAGCGTGACCGCGCTCTGAATCAAAGTGTAACGTGTCCTATGGAAGGGCGAGACGTCATAGGCGGGTGACGTCACTGACCGGAAAGCATATAAGCACGTGCGGTGGAGCCGGCGTTTGCTTTTCGTCATTCAGCAACCGCTTCTCTGTCTGTGTGTACTGTCTTTGCATGTTGTAAGTTTTATTTAGTGTTGTTTGTCCTGCACAATCACTTCAATAGGCTCCAGCAATACGTGCAAGCACTGGGGCGATAGCAGATCGCATTCGGGCTGTGTGTTCCTCCCTGCACACATTATATCACTGCTTGGGATACACGCAGTCTGTGTGTGGTCTGCTTGAGAGCAGAGCGCGCAGATTCAGCTCTCAAGGGAGCTGACTGCTCGTTTGTGAGCCTTTTCATTTCTTACGCCTGCTCTCTGAAGGCTCTCTTAAAAAAAAAAAAAGAGAGGAGTGAGTTTCACTAGCGCTGTAGGAAGGCGGGCGAGCCCCTATCCTCTTCCCTTCCCTAGACCTGTCTTCCTCCGAAGAGGTGGACGCGTCAATGAAACAGTGCTTGCACAAGCATATTATGAATGAGAACGGCGCGCAGTCAGCTCTAAAAAAAAAAAAAAAAAAAAAAAGGAGAAAGGGGGCTGATTGTGTTTCTCTCCGCTGTACATCTCGCATTCCCGCCGCTGCTGAGGCACGGCTGCGAGTGTGAGTGCGGGGATCGCAGCACGCGTTGCCGAGGCGACGCGTGCGTTACGTATTCTCATTAATATCAGAGCGATGCCCCGGGTGGAACAGACGCTCGCGAGCTATCTGTCCCCTTGCGTGGCGTTGTCTCTGAAGGCTCGCGGCTGCAGGTCAGGCTGGTGCGTGTCTGCACACCGAAAAAAAAAAAGAAAGAGAGTGTTGCAGGCGCACCAAGCTGACGTACCTGCTTAGAGAGCTGGATGAGGGATTGGGGCTCAACTTGATTGAAATATAAGTTGATCTCTGAGCTCCCTAGAAACGCTGTCTGTGGTCGACCCTATCTGACATGAAGGAGAAGATAGGGTTTTCCTCATGGACGCCCCGCTTGCGCCTTCTGGCCTATTCGGCGACGCCGTCAATTACGTCGTCAACAGGTACCAGGAGGCTCGTAGACAAGCGGTGGCGTTTCAGCGGTTTCTCCCTCACCTGTCTCTAGCTCAGGGGGCTGCTGGGCGGGAGCAGCCCTCGCCGCGTGCCAGCCCCTCTTTAGAGAGGTGCAAAACAGAGCGTGGCTACTCGCACCCCACCGAGGTGGGGCCGTGGCGGCTAACGCTCTGGGTCGGGGACCTCTAAGGCTAAGCCGGATCTGCGGACCGTTCTTAAGTCTAAGGGGGTTCTCGGCCAAGAAGCCTACGGGCGTGGGAGATCAGTCTGCCAACCCTGCCAGAGTTCCAGGGCGCAGCTGGCTCCAGCGAGCAATGTTCTCAGCTCGTCCGCCCCGAAGTGTAGCGGAGCTGAGGAGCTCGCCACCCCTGCGGGGGTCTCTAGAGCTTCTGGTTCGGCCGTCTCCTGCCGGTCCTCCGCTTCAGGGCACCGAGCCAGCAGCTCTAGGCACGCCAGAGGCCAGTCTCGAGAGACTGGTTCCCTTAGGAGACCATCGGGCAGCGTGGGAACTACTGCCGATGTGTCTCTTTGGGTCCTGCCTTGCAGGGTCTGGTTCTTCAGCTTGGACTTCCTAGGAATGGCGCGGGTCTGAGGACCGTCGTTCATTAGGAGGCTGAGGCTGAGGCAGTCCTGGTGCTGTGCCCAGGACTTACAAGGGCAGACCCCTCTGGGGCAGATCGGGTGTCCGTCTCCCCCAGTGCCCTCGGGAGAGCAGTCTGCCAACCCTGCCAGAGTTCCAGGGCGCAGCTGGCTCCAGCGAGCGATGTTCTCAGTTTCTTCCGCCCCGAAGTGTAGCGGCACTGAGAAGCTCGCCACCCCTGCGGGGGTCCCTAGAGCTCCTGGTTCGGCCGTCTCCTGCCGGTCCTCCGCTTCAGGGCACCGTGCCAGCAGCTCTGGGTACATCAGAGGCCAGTCTCGAGAGACTGGTTCCCTTAGTAGACCATTTAGGCAGCGTGGAAACTACTGCCAAATGGATCTCATTGGGTCCTGCGTACTGTAGAGAAAGGCCTTTTGTATTCAGTTCGGCGCTCCGCCACCGCCTTTCAACGGGGTGATTCCCATGTGCGTGGGCCCCCAGCAGGCTCTGATCATGGAACAGGAAGTAGACACTCTCTTGGGGAAGGAGGCCATCGAGGTGGTCCCTCCTCACGGAAGAGAGTCCGGGTTCTACAGCCGGTACTTCATTGTTCCAAGGAAGGATGGTAGATCTGTGTCCGTTGAACCGCTCAGTCTTGTGACTGAAGTTCAGGGTGCTTACACTCATCAGTCGTGTCTCAGACCAAGTCCGAGGACTGGATAGTGATGGATCATAGTTTATTTAAAATAAACTACATACTGTATATATGTATAAAAATAAAATACATTAAAATAATAAATAAAAATGAAGGAGTTATTCACCAGCTGGCTTCTCAGTTAATGTGTCACATAAAGACATAACTTGCACAAATTTACCTGGGTGGGCTCTGAAACTCTGCTATGCAAATGTGTTACATGACATCACATTTGGACAGACTGTGTTTTCTTATTTACAGAGTAATAAAAAAAAAGTCTAAATAAGTATTTCATATCTACAAACACTAATGGCAGATTTGATTTCTTGGGAACCCAACACAATTAATAATGTGTACCATAAGTCACTTATGTCTAATGCATGTAAATATTTCCTTCATCGTCAGCTGTGAAAACAATAGGAGCACTGTCATAAGAATCACTGCGCACCCAAAATAACAACCACCTGCTTTCAATAACCTTCAATCCTTACAAACTGACTAATTCAAAATACTGAAAACAGATACACAGAAAACATGGGTGTAAATCAAAAACAACAAATCAACCACTAAGCTACTAAATCAACTTATATGAATCAATTTGGACATTTAGTTTTTTTAATGTCTACTGCAGCTTTAAGACAAATAAGCCTTTAAAACATTATTAATGTCACAAACAACAGTTTCAATGAGTAAGCAACTAGCGCAGATGTTTACTTATGAAACCCTCTGCAGTATCAGGTATTATCATGTGTTTGAATGACATAAACACAGACATTTGTTTAACCACCATAGGCTGTTTTCATATAATAATGCTTAATATTGTATTATTTATATATTACAAATAGTTACATTCTGAATATTTCGAGGGGTGAGAACGAGGAGGGGTAAGCGACATTTTTGGTGAAATGGAGATATATGAAAGCTCTTAATGAGCTCTTTCTACTGGCAAAAGTACTGTCATCCATGAGTGTACACATTTGTATTATAAACAATTGAAATCAGTACACAAAGTCAGATCAAACTATGGTCAAATTTTTGTTTTGGCTCTCCTGTAAAGTTGGTGAAATGGCACTTAGGCCCTTCTGGTTCTCACCCCTCGATTTATTGTGTCCCTAATCACACTCCCAAACACAACTTTCGCAAAATTGGCAAATGTTCAGCATTATTAATAATTCTCAACATATGACAAAATAAGTGAAAAATCTCATATTATGTAAAGGATAAATTTCACAAAGGTCATTCAGCATCATCCGAGTAACAAAAAGGCAACAAGACTATAGTTGTCAAATATATCCCATCACACCCCAAATAACCATCTGCTTTCAATAATACTGAAAAGAGATACTCTTTTGTTACTCTGAAGTCTGGATTAGATCAAAAACAACATCAGCGTCATGACAGTCAAGCTAAAACAACAGATGTATATGATTTACATTGCAGCACATTGCATGAAGAAAACAAGTATATGATCTCATTCATTTTTCCACATTTTTACACTAATTTTAGGGCTGACTGCATTCATCAAAATCAACCTTCAACCTTCGTTACTCAAGTTGTTGCATGAAAAAATAATAAATGAAAATCTCATTGCATAGTCAAACATTTGAAAACAAAATAGTGCAAAAAACTTTTTAAGGTAGTAACAAAATGAGCACTGTGAAATATATCATGCATAAATATATATAAGACACCTACAATATTTTTGAAAGCAACATTACATTAGAAAGGCTATATCGGGTGAATGATAGAACAAGAATTACAGAGCGTTTACAAAGAACACACTTATTGACATTTGATGAAGGTTAGTTTCCCAACCCGGTAGAGAAAGAGAAGAGGCTGCACTAAACTATACAAAGTGAAAAAAACATAACTAATAGACAAGAGTTTGAGAGTATTATTTGCTGAAATCCATTGTGGAGCTGCAAAAATAATATAAGGAGCATATAAGATAATCAAAATCACATTAGTTATTAGAATGAGGTAAAACGCTCTCTTTTTCATATGGTTTTCGTCTTCTTTCTCCCTCCCTCTCTCTCCTGGTCCTGACTGCTTCAGAGCTCTAAGAACAGCCAAACAGCAGAACAACTGAAAGGAGAGGAAGAGGAAGAATTGTGCGAAGAAAAGCGCAAAGTACAAATTATAGAGGAACAACAAAGTCATAATATTGAAGCCACAGGAAAGAAATCCTGCCACCCAGACAATAACAGAGCAGATCAGTCTATATCTGAGAGGTTTGTACTTCAGAAAGGTTACAGGATGAACCACTGCCAGGTAACGCTCAACACTGATCAGACACTGAAACAGAGGTCGACCAGTGATGGCAAGTCCATCTAAAAACTCCACAGCTATCCAGAGAGTTTCACATTTGTAAATGAGAAGAGCGAAGACAGATTCCATACATATGAGGAGTTCACAGACAGCGAGATTGAGACTGAAGAACTCTGCTGCAAGTCCATTCCCTGTTCCTCTCACTATAAGCCAAATCACATAGGAGTTGATAGGAAAACACAACAGAATGGCATTGATATCTAGCAAGGAGGTCATTTTAAAACCAACTTCCACTTCAGTGCTGTCGAGATCAGAAGAGTTTGACCCATCAGTGGCGAAGATCTCACTGGAGATGTTCATTATTTCACTGTTTTCAGTAAAAAAAAAATAGAACTGTGATCTATGAATGAGATACAAGTGTTATTAAACCAGAACATTCTGGGTCCATACAGAGTAAATGTGATCAAAACTACTTTTAATAACACACATTAGTAAATGAGAACAGTTTGTTATTCTAATTGACACAAAACATGTTTAATTATTTTGCTCAAACATGTAACATGAATCAACTCTTTACCTCTTCACTGTTGATGATATACACTATAGCTGGACTGTCCGACTTCCAAGCTGATGTGCTAAGAGGATGCAGCTTGCATTTTATTATATAGGAAGAGTCCTGAAACTGATGCCATGCAAATAAATTAGGTGACACCTTATTTGGTTTGTAAGAATTTTATGCACTAGTCAATAAAGCTGTGAAATATGTCTTTAAGCTATGGTACCAATATCTGCATACAACAAGATAAAACTTCAACATTGAAAGAAAGACAATTTTTACAAAAGTCATTCAGAATCAGATGAGTGGCATGGAAAGAAATTGACAAGATATCACAATGTCCTCACACCCTCCTAAAACCATCTACTTTAAATGGCCACCAAATTACAAATTAATTAATAGAAAACACTAAAAACTGATACTCCGCTCATGGATTCACCAAAACAACATCAGCTACAGAGAAAACCAAACAAACATCAGATGTGATTTACCATGCGGCACTTCCAGTAAAAATATGACTTATTTTAAAGGCACAAATCCTCTGTATGATGCAAAACTTATATGTATTCTCTACATATGATCTAACATAAGAGTAACCTATACTCTTGTACAAAACAGCAAAAACACAATATATAATATAGACAATTATGTGTGTACAGGGGAGAGGAACAAAAAAAAAAAAAAAAAAAAGACGCCATGTATATCTTAACTTGGAGTTCCGGTATTCTGTCACGTGGCCATGGAAAGCACACAATGCAAGAGTAGAAATAACAAAAAATAGTCATTTAAAGGGGTCATTGGATGCAAAATTCACTTTTACATGTTGTTTGAACATAAATGTTGTTGGCAGTGTTTGTACACATCCACACTATAATGATAAAATTCTACCCAGGTTTTCTCTATTTTACTCCCTATGAATAATATCCCCGTTCTCAAATCAAGCCGTTTTCAGCTTCTTGGCTGTTTGACAGACCCAGGCCTCTCCCACGATGGTTGACTGACACAGGTGTTTTACCTTAGACCCGCCCTGAGTGAGCGGTCATCATTCCGCAATCGTTTCGACACCGGAGCAGGTGTAGACAAGAATGTCTCCTAAGCAATTGAGGTATTTTGTTGTTGGATATAATAATGAACATGGCAATCGTCATTTACTCCTGACATCTGAGCCACTGAAGATGCAGAAGATTACTTTGATTCTGAAGGGAATGCCAAATCAACACAAATGAAACACAAATCAGCTTTAATACCAGAACTGAGGAGCTAGGGCAAAAATAGGGCTTAAATACTAGAAAAGGTAATTAGGGAGAACTGAAACAGGTGTGGTGGAGCTAGTTAATCAAAAACCATTGAAACTAATGAGGAACTAAATCAGGAGACAGAAACACAGGGAAATATAAACCAAGACAGAACATATCTGTGACACACGGGCCACACGTAGCCAGAGCTTTCCCTAGTCGATCTTCTTTTTTTTCCTCATTTCAAAAAAATCAGTGTACCCACAAAACCATGAAACCGACTCAAAACATTGTAGTATTCATGCCAGACCAGTTTGTGTCACTGTAATACTGCCACAGAGATACCCTAAAAATGGAGAAGAAGACTTGGAGCATGTGCATAAACCTTGCACGCTGTATACAAAGGTTGTGGCTAGAAGGGATACAGCTCCGACCGGAAACAAACAATGATATAAATTTTCTACCTATTAGATTGTGTTTTATTAATGCCTACACTAACCCCAACCCTAAACCTACTCTTTACAACAGGGGTGGGGAACGTTGATAATTATTATAAACGTTATTACTTTTACATCATAAAAATGTAGAGTTATATACATTATACCTGTTTATACAACACAATTGGCATGACACAACTGGTCATAAGATGACAGCACCAAAGCTGAATTCTAACTCGAAACCAAACAATATCAGTAACAACATAACATTTTTATAAATCAGCATTACATAGCTTTCTAATTTGTATCTTTTAGTAGGATGATAAAAGATGGATTATACAGAACTCATCATCATGATTAAAGTAGACTTATTAATATTTGTTGAAGGGCAGTTTCCCTATGCGGTAGAGAAAGAGAAGAGGCTGCACCAAACCAGCCAAAATAAAACAAACAGAAACAATAAGGTAGCCTGTGTCAGTTCCCAATGACCAAAAATAAGCTACTAAAATTATATAGGGAGTATGTATGATAAGCGTAGTCACAGTAGATATTAGAATGAGATAAAATGCCCTTCTCTTCATGTAGTTTTCCTCCTTTCTCTCTCCCGGTCCTGACTGCTTCAGAGCTCTGAGAACAGCCAAACAGCAGAACAACTGAAAAGAGAGGAAGAGGAAGAACTGTGCAACAAAAGAAACAAGGAAACCCCACATAGACTGTAGCATTAAAATCAGTATATTGACACCACCAGAGACAAAACTTGCCATGCAGGCAATAACAAAACAAATTACTCTATATCTGAGAGATTTGTACTTCACAAAGGTTACAGGATGAACCACTGCCAGGTAACGCTCAACACAGATCAGACACTGAAACAGAGGACGACCAGTGATGGAGACTCCATCCAAAAAATTCACAACTATCCAGAGAATTTCAAATTCATAAGAGAGAAAAATAAAAACATATTGCACACATATGAAGATTTCACAGAGAGCGAGACTGAGACTGAAGAACTCTGCTGCAAGTCCATTCCCTGTTCCTGTGACTATAAGCCAAATCACATAGGAGTTGATAAGAAAACCCAGAAGTGCACTGACAAGATACATTACTGGGATCACTCTGAAATTATCTTCTACCTCAGTGCTATTGTGAAATAAGTAACTGGAAGTGTTTGTCCCAGCAGTGGTGAAGACCTCACTGGAGATGTTCATCTCTTCACTGTGTGCAGTCAAAAAACACAACTGTGATCTATGAATGAAATACAAGTGTTAGTAAACCATAACATTTTGTGATTGTACACAGTAAACCTGATCAAAACTACTTCAAGCAACACATTAAGAAAAGAGACCTAGTCTTTAAATGTTCAGAATGCTATTCTAATGAACAGTATACTTAATTTTTTTGGCCCAGTCTGACACTAATAAGCTCTTTACCTTTTCCCTTTACCTCCGTAAAGATGATATATGCGCCATGCAACTGAATAAATACACAAATTAACAAATTAGCAAAACCTACCTATTTATAGTCACTTTGGACTGTCTGCCTTCCAACTTTGAGACTGAATGAATCTCACACTTTAAAATAGGGGACGTTTCCTGAAACCCTGCAAATACATGTATGGCATGCAAGTGACACTATAATTTGAAAGACAATTTATTCTACAGTTTAAACATGAGAAAATAAGTTAACTTTTCCACATTAAGTGAAGGACAAAATTAATTTAAGTGACATGAAACCAACACTACTTTCAAATACACACCATGACACCCCAAAAAGCCACCTGCTGCATGCAAAACACTGAAAACAGATGCTCTTCTGTCACAGTGGTTTAACTCAAAAACAACATCGGCAAGTGTGCACGATTTACCTTGCAGCACATTCCACAAATATGGTACACTTTGGTAAAACATGAAAATACTACAGACACAAACTCATTAAAGTAAGAGCTATACAGTACCCGAATGTTTGATGAACTACTGTACTATATAACTAACTTGGCATGAAAAGTGTCTAGTTTCAGATGAAATGTTCCTCCCATAACAAAGGTGATTTTGTCTTGTCCCATGAAAGAGGTCTTGACCTTCTTAAGTGATTTTTGAATAACTTACTTTATTCAACAATGCCATATTTTTAAACAATTAGCTGACTCAATATTGCATTCATTTAGTCTAATCCCACATGTTGTGTGCATGCATGTTAATTACCCTATCACAAAACTTTTAGTAAAACTTAAAAATTACTTCTAAAACCATTGACACACTTCAGATATTATTTTGAATGACACAGCAAACCATTTTATTATTTTATATAACGAAAAATAGTCGAGTTACATACATTATACCTTTTAAATGGATATTTTTAAACCCCAAAATTAGCATGTCACAATTGCTTACAAGACGGCAGCACCAAGTTGCATTCAAAGCCTAAACTATACATTAATAGTAACATCTTTATAAATCAATACATCACTTTTTATTTGTATCTTTTAACAGGATGGACAAAGATGGATTATAGAGATGATTAAAGTAGAATTTTTTATATTTGATGCATGGCAATTTCCTCACCCGGTAAAAAAAAGAAGAGGCTGCACCAAACCAACCAAAGTAAAATAAATCAAAATAATAAAAAAGACTGTGTCAGCAGGTTGTGCTGACCCAAAAAGAGCTAGTAAAATTATAAAGGGAACATATAAGATAACAGTGCTCATGGTAGTAATTAGAATGAAATAAAACTCTCTTCTCTTCATGTGGTTTTCTTCCATTCTCTCTCCTGGTCCTGACTGCTTCAGAGCTCTGAGAACAGCTAAACAGCAGAATAACTGAGAGAAGAGGAAGAGAAGGAACTGTACAAACAAAAAAATAAAGAAATTCAACATGTACTGGAGCATTAAAAACGTATTAACACCACCAGAGACCAAACTTGACATGCATGTAATAACAGAACAGATCACTCTATATCTGAGAGGTTTGAACTTCAGAAAGGTTAAAGGATGAACCACTGCCAGGTAACGCTCAACACAGATCAGACACTGAAACAGAGGACAACCAGTGAAAGCGAGCCCATCCAAAAAACACACAACTATCCAGATCATTTTGACAAAACATTTTGTAAAAACAGATTGCACACATATGAGGACCTCAAAGACATTAAGATTGCGGCTGAATAACTCTGCTGCAAGTCCATTTCCTGTTCCTGTTATAAGCCAGATCACATAGGAGGTGATTGGAGAAACCAGAACTGCACTGAGGAGATACAGTACTGGAATCCCACCGAAATTATTTCCCACCTCAGTGCCACTGTGAAATGAGTAACTGTAAAAGTTTGACCCATCAGTGGTGAAGATATTCACTGTATGCAGTCAAAAAACACAACTGTGATCTATGAATGAGATACAAGTGTTAGTAAACCAGAATATTCTGGGTCTGTACAGAATAAATGTGATCAAAACTACTTTAAATAACACACATGAGAAAAGTTCTAGTCTTCACATGTTCAAAATGCTATTCTAAATAACAAATAATATGTATGCATGTATGCATATGTGTGTGTGTATATGTGTATATATATGTATGTATATATGTATATATATATGTATATATATGTATATGTATGTATATGTATGTATATATGTATGTGTATATATGTATATACACACATTTTTTATATATATACCATTTATCATGCTCAACCATTCATCCCTCCAAGTTAATTTAAATTATTTAATTATTGGGAAATATAAGCTTATCATGACCTACAAACCAACATTTACTCCCCATTTGGCTACAGAGGGTTAGTTTAGGCTAAATTTGAAATACTGCTCCTGTAGCTAATTAATAGGTAATTAGTAAACAGTCACATTATTTTTAAGATGAATTATATAACCAGAAAGGAATATTTCTATGTATAATCTGGAACTGGATGAATAAAGATGAAAATAGAGATAATAGATTTAATAATGACAAATTATATAAAAATTATTGACTACATTTATTTAATAAAGGACACTTTCCTGACCCAATAGAGAAAGAGAAGAGGCTGCACAAAACCAGTCAAAGTAAAACAAGCAAACAAGATTGCATTAACATTATCTGCTGAAATCCACTGTGGAATTACTAACGTAATACAGGATGCATAAGACAAGTATGGTGAAACAAAGAAAGAATAAAACAAAAAACAAAAACAAAACATAATTTAGTGCTGCATGAAGGTTTTAACTGTTAATTAGCTAATAAAAATTAATCTGGCATGAAAAGCAGTTGGTTATGAACACATCAAATCTCTGTACCTCAGAGATCCTAAACCTTTTGACTGTATATGGACTTTGTTACTCAGTTAGCAGTTTTGAACATCAGGTTCTACATTGCAACTTAGAACAAACTCCTACAATAACTAGTATAATCAATCAACAATTAAAATAAGAGAGAGAGATCACATATTGCCCTCAGATTTAAATGTGCTTTATTTGCATATGAGTATTACTAACTAAAATGAACTTAAAAACATAAACGAAATTACTACCAAAAAATAGATAGTGTAGCTGCAATTTTTTTTTTTTTTTTTTTGACTTCGTTGCTAATGACATTTCATGTAACATGCATGATAATTATAGCAGGATTATTGACATTTCATGAAGGGCAGTTTCCCCACCCTGTAGAGAAAGAGAAGAGGCTGCACCAAACCAGCCAAAGTAAAACATAAAAACCCAATAGAAATTAATATTTCTCCATAATTCACTAAACTAGAAACAGTTAATGAAATCATATAGGAAAAAAATACAATTAGCATGGCCACAGTAGTTATTAGAATAATGTAAAATGCTCTTCTCTTCATGTGATTTTCCTCCTCTCTTTCTCTCCCTCTCTCTCCTGGTCCTGACTGCTTCAGAGCTCTGAGAACAGCCACAAGACAAAACAACTGGATGATGAAGAAGAGGGAGATATGTGCCAAGATGAAAATGTAATTCAAATTAAGTAGGAACAAGAGCACAGTCGCAATACTGATTCCACCTATCACAAAACTTGCCACCCAGACAATAACAGAGCAGATCACTCTATATCTGAGAGGTTTGAACTTCAGAAAGATTACAGGATGAACCACTGCCAGGTAACGCTCAACACTGATCAGACACTGAAACAGAGGACGACCAGTCAAAACTAGTCCATCTAAAAAAAGTGCAGCTATCCAAACATTTTCATCTTTATAGCTGATGAGATTAAAGATACATTCCATATATAAGAGCATCTCACAGGCAGCAAGATTCAGACTGAAGAACTCTGCTGCAAGTCCATTCCCTGTTCCTTTTACTATAAGCCAAATCATGTAGGAGTTGATAGGAAAACCTAACAGCACAATGATGATATCCATTGTGATCTTTGCAAGACCGGTTTCCTCAGTGCTGCTGAAAAATAAGTAATCAGAATAATTTGATCCATCAGTGGTGAAAATCTCTCTGGAGATGTTCATCTCTTCACTGTGTGCAGTCAAAAACACAACTGGGATCTATGAATGAGATATAAGTGTTAGTAAACCAGAACTTTCTGGAACTGTACAGAGTAAACCTGATCAAAACTAGTTTAAATAATACAATTTTACCTGTGCACTGTGCAGTTGACAATAAATAATAAAAGTTATTCAATGGTTGTTTTAAATGAATACAAAATCACTTATAGCTATAGACTGTCTGCCTTTCAAATTGATCTGTTAATGCGACGAAATGTACTTCATCACACATGAATCCTGAATCGATGCAAAATGATATGCAAATACAGTATATTAAATTACATTACATTTGTTGTAAAAAAAACAAAAAAACAGCTGTGTGCTGTTTAATGGAGTTATCATGTGGCTGTAGATATGTTAAAGTTCAGTCAATTCATCTTTACAGATAAGTAAAATAAACATGTAATAATTACCACAGACAGCTATATCACCTTGCAGCCCAACACTGGCTGCCCACTGAAGCTAAGCAGGGCTGAGCCTGGTCAGTACCTGGATAGAGACCTCCTGGGAAAACTAGGTTGCTGTTGGAAGGGATGTTAGTGAGGCCAGAAGGGGGTACTCACCCTGTGGTCTGTGTGGGTCCTAATGCCCCAGTATAATGACGGGGACTCTATACTGTCAAAAAGCACCGTCCTTTGGATGAGACGTTAAACCGAGGTCCTGACTCTCTGTGGTCATTAAAAATCCCATGGCACTTCTAGTAAAGAGTAGGGGTGTTTCCCTGGTGTCCTGGCCAAATTCCCTCGACTGGCCCTTGTCAATCATGGCCTCCTAATAATCCCCATCACCTTGATTGGCTCTATGACTCTCTCTCCTGTCCACCTGTAGCTGGTGTGTGGTGAGCGCACTGGCACCATTGTCCTGTGGCTTCCGTCGCATCATCCAAGTGGATGCTGCAGACTGGTGGTGGTTGAGGAGAGACCTATGCTAGAGAGGGTGCTATACACCCAATGTAAGGTGCATTGGGTGTATAGTAATACATAATAAAGTGCTATATAAATGCCTCATTCATTCATTTAATAATTACGTTCAAGTTCTCAAGCTCAAGTTCAATGATTTCTAAAGCACATTTAAAGACAGCAACAAGGCTGACCACAGTTTGAAGAAAACTAATTAATATGAAACAAACAAGAAAGAATGGATGGATGCTCGTTTCCACCACTGAATAAAAAATTAAAAAAGGTTATTGCGAAAGGTTATTGGGACTGATATGTTCTGAGAATTGCGAGTTTATATCTCACAATTCTGACTTTATAACTCGCTATTGCGAGTTTATATCTCACAAATATGACTTTTTTACTCGCAATTGCGAGTTTGTATTTAATTATGAGGAAAAAAAGTCAGAATTGTGAGATTAAAAAGTTGCAATTACCTTTTTAATTTTTTATTCAGTGGCGGAAACAGGCTTCCATCAGAATGAACTTCACAATTAATTAAAAGCCAAAGAATTGTTTCATAATTTAGGACCAGCCACTGCAAAGGCTCTGTCCTCTCAACTCTTTAGTTGTGTTCTTGAAACTGAGATGTTTTTGCTCTTCAGGTATTAGACTTGTAGAAGGATTATAGAGGTGAAGTAAATTAGATAGGTAGCTGGGTGCATAATTATTTTATTTTTCAGAAGGGGTTTTACATGAACTCAACCATCCCTTGCATTTGGAACCACCTGTACATTTGAGACTTAGATATAGGCTACCAAAATAAATGGAGTTGCGGTAGTCCAGAGACTAAATAAAATCACTGGTTGCAACCTCTAGAGTTTTTTTTTTTTTTTTGCCAAGACATTTTAGTAAGCAGTCAAAGGTGGAAAAAACTGGAACTGATGACAGTACTAATTTGTTCGTCAAATTTTAGACAACTGTTGAATGCCACACTCAAATTCTGCAAAATAGCCCAAAACAGAACCCTGAGGGACTCCGCAAACGAGATTACTCACAGAGGAGGTGATATTTTCTATTTGAACTGAGAATTTTCTGTTAGTTAAAAAGATTTTAACCAAATTAGAATATCAATTGTAATTTGTCTTTTTCCATTCAAGGTTTCTGCATGCTTGCCTCTAAGAACAGGAATTATAATTTAGCCAAGGCCTGACCTAGATTTAGATTTATGTAGCTTTCTGTGTAAAAGTTCACACAACTTGTTTAGGATCACCTGCTTTTAATAACCATCCATTCACAAATTAAGTCATTCAAAATACTGAAAACAAATACTCATCTATCACATGGGGTAACAAAAACATATTAAAACAATGTCACCTAAAACAAAATAAAGCCAAAACAGCAAATGTGATTTATCATGCAGCAAAATCATGCTCTCTGTTACTTAGCATGTAACACTGACAAATTATTTCATGAAGGGTAGTTTCCTGACCCGGTAGAGAAAGAGAAACGGCTGCACCAAACCAGCCAAAGTAAAACAATCATAACTAATAGACAAGAGTGTAGCAGTATTATCTGCTGCAATCCACTAACAAAATAACATAAGGGACATGGAAGAGAAACATGGTCACAACAATTATTTTGTGAAATGAGGTTTTCCACATTTCGCTCTCTCCCTCTCCCTCCTGGTCCTGACTGATTCAGAGCTTTGAGAACAGCTACAAGACAAAACAACTGGATGCAGAGATAGAGGGCGAACAGTACCAAAATTAAAATAAAATTCAAATAAATAAAAGAAAAGAAGACAAATATAATCTTGATCACACATGAGACAAAACTTGCCATCCAGACAATGACAGAACAAAACACTCTATATCTGAGAGGTCTGAACTTCAGAAAGGTAACAGGATGAACCACTGCCAGGTAACGCTCAACACACATCAGACACTGAAACAGAGGACGACCAGTGATGGCGAGTTCATCTAAAAAATACACAGCTATCCAGAGATTTTTACATGTAGAGCTGAAAAAAGCTAAAAGCTCAAATTCTATGCAAAAGAAAATCTCTGAGACAGTGAGGTTGAGACTGAAGAAACAGTGATCATCTCTACCACGGATATAATTGCAAAACCAATTTCCACCTTAGTAACATTAAAAGAGAAGTCATGAAAGAAATTAGATCCATCAGTGGGGAAGATCTCACTGGAGATGTTCATCTCTTCACTGCATGCTGTCAAAATAGTGTGATCTATGAATGAGAGATACAATTGCAAGTCCACAAGAATAACATTACTAAAATCATTTTTAAGTAAATTATTATAAAGCTCTATTTTCAGTATATATCAGCATCATGTGTTCTGAATTTCAGTTAATATACAATTAATATAATAATATAATAATAATTCTATGGAAAAAAACTAGCAAGATTAGCCAGCCATTAGCCAGGTTTTGTCATCTGTAAAGATGTTATGAGACAATCTTTAAATAAATAAATACCACATAAGTCTACATACATACATAACTAACCTCAGGTAGCACATAACATCAGAGAAAGTAGTATCTATAGTCACTTATAGCTGGAAATTCTGCCTTTCAAGCTGATGTGTTAATGGCATGAAACATGTACGTTTGATATTTGGGATGAATCCTGAAATCCTGATATGCAAATACTCTAAGTGACATCACCAAATAAATGTTCACAATGTCATTTAGCTTCAGTTGAGCGACATGAAAGCAACATGTTGTTAATTACATCCCTGAATAACCACCTGATTTCAATAACCTTCCATTTAAAAACTACCTCTGTAAACACATGATCCTCTGTTACACAGATTTAGAAACATCAGCAAAAATCAACAAACAATATTGATGTGATTTACTATAACATTTTACTATTAGATGTGTTTGATAAAGTATTATCTTACATACAATTAACCTAGCATTAAAAGTAGTTGGTTATGAACCCAGCACATTTCTAAACTGAACAAAATGATAAATGCAACACAAAGTGTTGCATTTATAATTTTGTTCAGTGTATATCCTTCTTTACATACTGATTGTGGCCTGACTTGCTTTAGGAGTCCTAACCTTCTTCACCGTATCAAACTATTATAAATCCATCAAAATATCACACACATAACCAAACTTGCTGTCAAGGAAAGGACAGATCTCCACATAAACACATTTTGAGGATTGTCACAAATGACTCAGCTATATGGATTACGATTATTTAACTGCTCCTGACCAAGTCAGAGTGTCCCTGATTTCAAATCATAAATATCAAACATGTTTTATCAAATATGTTTGCTCATTATTATTTAAAGAGCGAAACAGCGAAATAGGTCACCACAACCAATTAAGAATTTGAATCAAAGTATGTTTCAGGCATATTCATGAAGACCCTAATGAATCATTCAAACTTGTGGAAAATGGGCATTCGATGACAGGCTAGATGATTTTCAAATCTTAAACGATTTTGAAACTTGCGGTCTGCTAGAATTGTATATAATGTGTGTGTTTGCATGATTATAATGTAAAATGTTGGTTGAAACTGTCCTTAAGTCTATGGTCTCCACCAGTTTTAAAATCAGTTAAGATTTGAAAGATTCTTCAAGTTAACTATCACACAAATCCTTCAGATCGGTAAGATGACAAACTTCATCCATTTTGATATAACTTTTATTTATTCAAAAATCCTCCTTGATTGTACTTTACTGTTAAGGTGAAACTCCTTAGCCAGGGCCCTGCATTGAAAGAGAAAGGTTGTCATATGGTACTCTCACGTTAAGTGATAGGATAAACCTGTTGTGAACATCACTGAAATCACCCTTAATTTTGTACAAAATAAATATTTATCTTTAAATCTCAAACTAGACCAATCTCCTATACAATAACTACAATAATCAACAACAAAAATCAATAACAAAAATAATTAACATAATAAACATGGGTTGGGTGGTGATGGCGCAGTGGATAAGACACATGCCTTTGGTGTGAGAGACCCGGGTTCGAATCCACTGTGAGACACCAATGTGTCCCTGAGCAAGACACTTAACCCCTAGTTGCTCCAGAGGCGTGCGACCTCTGACATATATAGAAATTGTAAGTCGCTTTGGATAAAAGCGTCAGCTAAATGAATAAATGTAAATGTAAACAAGTTTCTACATTACAATAATAAAAATAAAATAAAACACAGAGCTTTAGAACTACAGAGTAGTTGGTCAACAGAAAAATAGATTTGCGAGAAAAATGGATTATAGAGACTTTAATAAAAGTAGAATTATTGACATTTAATGGATGGTAGTTTCCCCACCCGGTAAAGAAACAGAAGAGGCTGCACCAAACCAGCCAAAATAAAACAAACACACCCAATGTACTTGAGGCTTTCTCCATTACGCAGTAAACCTGAAAGAGTATTTAAAATTAAATGGGAAAACAATATAATTAGCATGATCACAGTAGTTATAAGAATTATTAGAAATGCTCTTCTCTTCATATGGTTTTCCTCTCTTTTCTCTCTCCTGGTCCTGACTGCTTCAGAGCTCTGAGAACAGCCACGAGACAAAACAACTGGACAGGGAGGAAGAGAAGGAACTGTAGTGAGAAGAACCATGTAAATGCACGAAAGTTATAAGCTATAGTAAATATGCAGCATAAGCAGGAGCCAAAACTGAATATCCAAACCGCAGTGCAGCAGATCACTCTATATCTGAGAGGTTTGTACTTCAGAAAGGTTACAGGATGAACCATTTTGTTCTATTAAACAAAATATGCAAATATTTAAGTAAACGTTTGGTTCAAAAAGACAGATAACCCTCTTTTGTCTATTATTTGTTCAGAAAAACACGCAGAGCACTTCAGTTTGGAATATTTTCATCTGAAAGTGTACGCTGCTAAACTGCTCTAATTTCAATTTCTAAAAACCGTTCACTGTATATCCTGTTCTTATGTGAACAGAAGAAAACACATTAGTCTTCCCTCTGCTCATATTATACTTCCATGGCATACTTATTCTCTGAAAATCACAGTTGAATGTTTGTTTTGACTGATTTATTATGCATTTCTAACTATGATGCACTACGCATATGCTTACGAAGCATGGATGCGATGCAAAAACTATGCAACATGATCTAAAATTATTGCAATATCAGTGTGTTTTTAAAGTTGTAGGAACAGAGACAGGAAAGTTCCCTTCCAGGAACGTCGAGCTGCGTCAAAACGCATATGGGAACGCCATCAGCGTAACCGACGCTCTGAATATCGTCTACAACAAGTCCAATAGAAGGGCGAGGCGTCACGGGCTGGGTGACGTCACGGCCAGGAGGTATATAAGCACGTGAGGCGGAGCCCGCGTCAGCTTTTTGTCATTCAGCAAGCGCTCTGTGTGTTGTCAGTCCATATCTGTTTTGTGAGTCTTATTTAGTGTTGTATGTCCTGAAAAGAAATTAGACATCCCTAAAGCCAAGACCAAAACAGGGGGCGATCCTAGATCGCGTTTCAGATTGTGTGCTAGTCCACTGCCTGCGTTATGAAAAAAAAAGCATTATGAGCGGGGACACACATGATCTGTGCGTGGTCTACCTGAGTGCGGAGCGCGAGGCAGCGGCTCTCGAGGGAGCTGACTGCCCGCATTGTGAGCGGCTCTCGCTGCGCACACTCCGCACTCGGAGGGCTCTCTTCGAGAAGAGAGTCTTTGTGAGCTCCCCGCGTGGTGCTGGCCCCGCTTTTGCCTAGGCAGAGCGGCGGCTGCGCTCGTGGGACTCACAGGCTGATTTGGCGAACGAGAGTGAGACGGGAATGTCCCTATCTCCTCCCGTATCCGTCAGATCTGGCGCCCCGTCTCGCGGTTCGGAAGCGGTCTCTTCCCCCCGAGACGAGGGCTCAACGCTTCGTCTGTCTTCCTCCGAGGAGGTTGACGTGACGAGCGTTGATGAGGTTTCGCCGCCTCTGTCGCCCCAATTTATATAGAAGGAAAGCGAGCTCTCCACGCGCTGTCGGCCCCGATTTTGTGCAAAAGAAAGATAGAGCGGTGGCTGCGCTCGCGTGGCTCGCAAATGGATCAAAACAAATCCAGCGCCCGCTCTCTGTGCTCGGAAGCGGTTCTCTTCCCCAGAGAGAGGGCTTGACGCCCCGCTTGTCTTCCTACCGAGGAGGTGGATGAGAAAGACGGTGATGAGCGTTGTAAACTCTAGTGTTGCACAAGCACAAATAAAGCCTGCCCCACTCTGCCGAGGCAGAGCGGCGGCTGCGCTCGTTGGGCTCGTAGAAAAAAAGGCTGATCTGGCTGGCGGGCATTTAGAAGAGAAGAGAAAAGAAACTATCTTCTCCCGTATCCACCAGATCTGGCGCCCCGTCTCGCGGTTCGGAAGCGGTACTCTTCCCCCCGAGACGAGGGCTTGACGCTGCGTCCTCCGAGGAAAAGGTGATGTGACGAGCGTTGACGAGGTTTCGCCGCCTCTCTCGCCCCAGTGTGAGGAGCCACAAGAGCCTTCAGTTTCCCCCGATCTCCACCGAGGTGTTGAGATCGCGGGTGGAATCTTTGAGGGCAGATGGTATGCGCGCTCTCGAAATTCAGGCGGCTGCTGGGCGGGCGCAGCCTCCTCCGCATACCAGCTCCTCGCGCAGCAGGTCCTGACGGGCGAGCCCCAGGACCGCGGAGAGCGACCCCTACTGGGGTGGAGCGGCTTGCACCGCGGCACACGGTGACCGTCTCCCCTCGGTGCTCTCCGGGGATTTGTCTGTCAACCCTGCAGTTCCAGGGCACGGCAGGTCCCAGCGAGTGTTTTTCTCAGAATTCCCCGCCGGTAGTGACTGCGGGCCTGAGAAACTCGCCTCAGTTGCCAGAGACCGCGTCTCCCTCCGAAGCTCCGCAGCGAGACAGCGGTCTGGCCATTTCTCTGACACCAGAGGTCAGTTTCGAGAGCCTGATTCCCTTAGTAGACCATTGGGCAGTGAGCTGCCGAATGCGTCTCTTTGGGCCCTGCCTGGCAGGGTCTGGTTCGTTCAGAGGTCCTGACGGGCGAGCCCCAGGACTGCGGAGGACGACCCCTACTGGGGTGGAGCGGCTTACACCGCGGAACACGGTGACCGTCTCCCCTCGGTGTCCTCCGGGGATCTGTCTGTCAACCCTGCAGCTCCAGGGCACAGCAGGTCCCAGCGAGTGCTTTTCTCAGAATTCCCCGCCGGTAGTGACTGCGGGCCTGAGAACCTCGCCTCAAGCGCCAGAGACCGCGTTTTCCTCCGGACTCCGCAGCAAGACAGTGGTCTGGCCATATCTCTAACACCAGAGGTCAGTCTCGAGAGACTGATTCCCTTAGTAGATCATCTAGCGGCCAGGCAGCGGCTACCAGATGTGTCTCTTTGGGTCCTGCGGACGGTAGAGCATGGTTATTCCATCCAGTTCGATGGGCCACCTCCGCCGTTCAACGGGGTTTGCGTGACTACGGTCCGCCCCGAGCAGGCTCTGGTTCTGGGACAAGAAGTCGAGAATTTAGTAAGGAAGGAAGCCATCGAGTTGGTTCCTCCTCACGAGACTCGCGCCGGCTTCTACAGCCGATACTTCATTGTTCCAGAGAAGGATGGGGGGCTGAGGCCCATATTGGATCTGCGAGCTCTGAACCGCTCAGTCAGAAAGCTGAAGTTCAAGATGCTTACAGTCAGGCAGATTATATTTCAGATCAGGTCCGAGGACTGGTTTGTCTCGATAGATCTCAAAGATGCCTATTTCCATATATCCATCCTTCCCTCTCACAGGAAGTTCCTGAGGTTCGCTTTCGGGGGCAAAGCGTATCAGTATCGGGTTCTTCCTTTCGGCCTAGCACTCTCACCCCGCACTTTCACCAAGTGTGTGGATGCGGCACTGGTCCCGTTGCGACTGCAGGGCATCCGCATACTCAACTACATCGACGATTGGTTGATTCTCGCTCAGACAGAGTAGTTGGCGGTTCGGCATCGAGATGTCGTTCTCGCCCACATGAGAGAGTTGGGGTTGAGACTCAACGCCAAGAAAAGTGTGCTGTCTCCAGTTCAGAGAACCACTTATCTAGGCGTGGTGTGGGATTCGACCACGATGCAGGCGTGGCTGACCCCTGCTCGGATCGAGTCGATTCTCACGGCAGTCAAGAGAGTGCGTCAAGGCCAGCCATTCACTGTCAAGCAGTTTCAGAGGCTGCTAGGGCTTATGGCAGCAGCGTCCAGCGTGATTCCTTCTGGCCTGCTGTACATGAGGCCCCTACAGTGGTGGCTCAAGAACAGGGGGGTCTCCTTGAGGGGAGACTCGCTCCGCGCTGTCAAAGTGTCACGCCGTGGGTTCCGTGCCTTAGACATGTGGAGAGATCCTCAGTTCTTGATTCAGGGCCCGGTGCTGGGAGCTCCGTGTCGCCATGTCTCGCTAGCGACGGACGCATCCCTCACCGGTTGGGGTGCGGTCATGAGTGGCCACCCTGCCCGTGGTCTGTGGAGTCGACGCCACCAGTCGTGGCATATCAACCTGCTAGAGATCCTAGCTGTGTTCCGTGCACTCAAGTACTTCCTCCCGGACCTAAGAGACTGCCATGTGCTGGTGCGCACCGACAGCACGGCAGTAGTCTCTTATATCAACCACCAAGGAGGTCTGAGGTCGCGCCCTTTGTACAAGCTGGCGCGCCAGATCCTGGTGTGGGCCCAGGGCAAGCTCCTATCCTTGAGAGCTATTCACATCCCTGGGCATCTCAATGTGGGAGCAGACGTTCTGTCGAGGCAGGGGCTGAGGCCCGGGGAATGGCTGCTTCACCCAGAGGTGGTGAAGCAGATCTGGAAGGTCTTTGGCCAGGCACAGGTGGACCTCTTCGCCACTCGAGAGTCAGCGCAATGTCCCCTCTGGTTCTCTCTAGCTCCGCTAGCCCCGCTGGGTCTGGATGCTATGGTACAGACGTGGCCGAGGCTACGTCTGTACGCCTTCCCCCCGATCGCTCTGCTCTCGGGAGTTCTGGAGAGAGTGCGCCGGGACGCGGTCAGTCTACTGCTAGTAGCGCCGTTCTGGCCGGGCCGAGTATGGTTCTCGGACCTGATTGCTCTTCTCGACGGCACCCCGTGGCCGGTGCCGATCAGGAGAGATCTCCTCTCACAGGCCGGGGGCACCATTGTGCACCCCCGCCTGGAGCTATGGAAGCTGTGGGTATGGCCTCTGAGGGGGCACAACTCATAGTTTCCGGTCTGTCAACCGAGGTTGTCGAGACCCTCCTCCAATCCAGAGCTCCCTCCACGAGGAAACTGTACGCCCGGAAGTTGAAGCTTTCACTTCTTGGTGCGGAGACCGCCAGCTCGACCCAGTCTACTGCCCGATTCGCGCAGTCCTGGAGTTCCTGCAGGCCCGCTTCTCTGCAGGGTTAACCCACTCCACTGTTAGGGTCTACGTGGCAGTTATCTCTTTGTACCACGCCCTTAGCGGTGGCCAGTCAGTGGGCAGACACCCCCTAGTTACACGTTTCCTCCGGTGCGCTGAGGCTGAGGCCTCCGGTACGATCATGCGTCCCGACTCGGGACCTGGCTGTGGTTCTGAGGTTCGGTGCGAGCACCTTGAGCCTATCGAGGAGATAACAGATGGACTCCTCACCATCAAGACCGTCTTCTTGTTGGCCATCACTTCTCTGAGGAGGGTGTGTGGCCTGCAGGCCCTGTCTGCGGCCCCTTCGATGGTGACTATGCGCCCGGTTCGGCTAAGTCTTTCTCTACCCCTGTGCGGGGTACGTACCGAAGGTTCCGGCAGTCATATCACAGCCAGTCGTACGCCAGGCCTCTGTCCTCCTCCCTTCGGGGAGCCCGGCCAGGAGAGGCACAACTGTATGTGTCCAGTGTGAGCACTGGGCACGTACATCCACAGAGCTGCCCTGTGGAGGAAGTCGGACCAACTGCTCGAGGGCCTTGGTCCGCCTAAGAGGGTAGGGCTTGGTAGCCCACTCTTAGTAAGTGATGTTGGATGCTGTCAATTTTGCTTACGAGGCCTCTGGGCTTGCCCATCCGTGGGAGTCAGAGTGCACTCAACCAGAGGTATGGCGGCCTTCAAGGCCTTTTTGGACAGATGTACCGATCAGGGCATCTACGACGCTGCTGGGTAGTCCACGCCCCTGACTTCGCCAGGTTACGACCTCGACATCCGAGCCACTACAGGCTCTTCTGTCCTCTTGGCCTGACATCAGGCAGGGACTTGTCAGTCTGGCGGCGTTGGTATAGCGTTCCCATATGCATTTTGACGCAGCTCGACGTTCCTGGAAGGGAACGACCTAGGTTACGTATGTAACCCAGGTTCCCTGAAGGGAACGAGAGCTGCGTCTCGAAGCCATACTTCCGGCATCCCTGCCAGCGCTTGCTTCATGACATGAAGCTGACGCGGGCTCCGCCTCACGTGCTTATATACCTCCTGGCCGTGACGTCACCCCGCCCGTGACGCCTCGCCCTTCTATTGGACTTGTTGTAGACGATATTCAGAGCGTCGGTTACGCTGATGGCGTTCCCATATGCGTTTTGACGCAGCTCTCGTTCCCTTCAGGGAACCTGGGTTACATACGTAACCTAGGTCGTTTTCCAGTACGGTGCAAAAAATAACAGGTTGCACAAAACCAGCCAGAATAAAGCAAAAGACTACTTATCCAAAGCCTTTCAATTTCTGACAAGGAAACTCATATTTACGATAATTCCGATAGCACATGAAGGCAGCAATAGCTGCATTCATGTCACGTCGTAATTACCACAATTCTGAGGTGACAACAGGTTATGTTTGGAGTTGTCCAAGTCCTGGGATTTAGAGGTAGCGCCTAATTGAATCTGGTGATGGTCAGGTGGTATAGCAGTCATGTGGTCCAGGTCATCAGAACATTCCCAACTGACACCGGAAGCCTTGCACATTCAAGTTACAAATGGACATGACCAATTTTATGTTAAAAACAGGGTGGATATTTTTAAGAAATGTTTAGAAATGTTTTGACACAAATGATTTGATCTCAAGTGAACTCATGCGTTAGCATATGATTGTAACTAATTAAGTTCATTAAAGTTGAGTAACATAAGATGTCATAACTTCATACGCTCTAGCTGCATTTTTCAAATAATATTTCATGCATTAGTTTTCAAGCTAAATGAGCAATAAGATAATTAGTTAAACATTTTTTTTATGTGAGAAAATAAAAAGATGTGCAAGATGCAACATGTAACTGACATGAATACAAGTGGCAGACATGGATTCCTTTTATTTGAAAAACAAACACTGATATAGTTCTACATACATGTGCTCACCAACTAACCCCATCTGTGACAGATATACACTGAGAAAGACTTACGCTAAAGACTAGACAGTGAACATGAATATTTTGTCTGTTTGACAACTGAACAATCTTCTTATAAACAATCATCATAAATCTAATGCGGCTGTATGTTCTTTCAATTTAATTTATGGATTGCAGGTCCAGTAAAATCAACTCTATAACTAATGTCAAAGGAAAATGTAAATGTAAATAAGCACAAATAGATAAATAAATAAAAAGTTAATAATCACAGTCAGTCAGAATAGGTAAATCAGATTGATGTAGTGGATATATCCAAATAAACATTGAGAACAGCCAAAGACTTAGGGACAAACTTGAATCATAAACGTCTATTTAATTCTCCCAACCAGTAACAACAATTATTACTAATTGGAAATAATGATTAGTCGCAGTTGCTGTTTTTTGAAGAACCAATGCAGAAGAGTTTCTCCGTCCAGTGCAGATAAAGAACAGGCTGAACAATAATTAGCCAGCGTAAAACAAATAAAAGTAATATACCAGAGACCAGGAATATTCTGTTGAGTCAGAACAGTAATGAGTCCAACAATAGTACATGGCAAATACATGATAGCCATATTCATAGTAGTAATTAGTATTAGATAAAACGATCTACTCTTTGTGTGGTTTTTAATTTCTCTCTCTCATGGTCCTGACTGTTTCAGAGCTCTGAGAACAGCCAAACAGCAGAACATCTGAATGAAGAAAACTATAAGTAAGTGAATTGACATAAACCATACATAAGCATGATTCTTGGATAAGAAGCAGAACAAACAGGATCCAAGAGTGATTATCCAGGCCACAGAGCAGCAGATCACTCTATATCTGAAAGGTTTGCACTTCAGAAAGGTGACAGGCTGAACCTCATCGCCTTCATAGATTTCAATAAACATTATATAACATTATATTAAAAGTACATTATACAGGCTTATATCTACTCCGTTATCCCAATAAAAGTGCAGAAGTCAAACAAATAAACACAAATAATGCATTCTGGGAGCCAAACTGACTGGCAATCTGAAGTCACACTGCAGTCTTCACTTCATATGTAAAAATGCAGAGCCAAGAAACACTATAAATGTAATTTAGAATTAGATCTAAATTGCATTTTAGCTTTTATGAAGGAAACGAGGCAACACAGTTTCCCTGTTTGGTGCAGGTAAAGAACAGGCTGTACAAAACCAGCCAGCATAAAACACAGAAAACTAATAAACCAAAGAGCTGAATAAAATTGTTTCACAGCAGTGATGAGTCCAGTAATAGTATATGGCACAAGCATGATAACCATGCTTACTGTAGTTATTAGAATGATATTAAACGCTCTTCTCTTCGTGTGGTTTTCCTCCTCTCTTTCTCTTCCTCTCTCTCCTGGTCCTGACTGCTTCAGAGCTCTGAGAACAGCCACAAGACAAAACAACTGGATGGAGAGTAAAAGTAGCAACTGAATCGAGAAAAACCATGAATAGATATAAAAAGTATTTGAGATCGAAGAAAACAGGCAGAATAAACATGATCCAAATGTGATTATCCAGGCCACAGTGCAGCAGATGACTCTGTATCTGAGAGGTTTGTACTTCAGAAAGGTAACAGGATAAACAACTGCCAGGTAACGCTCAACACAGATCAGACACTGAAACAGAGGACGACCAGTGAACGCAAGTCCTTGTAGAAACACTGGTAATTTCCTGATGTCTTGAAATCTTATGCCATTTACCACAATATTTAATAAACAATTCAGAGAGAACATGATCTCACAAACAGAGAGATTGAGGCTGAAATACTCAGATGTGATTCCACTTCCAGTTCCTTTGACGATGAGCCACAGAACATAGGAGTGTATAAGAAAACCAAACATGAAATTAAAGCCTGATGTGTAACATTCTATCATTTCAGTTTCATGGTTGGTGGAGGCTTCAGGTGTGAAGTTCACTGCAGAATTATTCATTTTCTTCAGGTCTGCCTTTGAGTCCACAAACTCAAATAACATAAATCATTTTGCAATTGAAATCTTAAGAGAGAGAGAAAAAACAACAGCAAATCGAGATAATAAAAAGATTGTGAGTAATTGGATTCAAATAAACTGTTGCGTCAGTTCTATAAAGAAAAACAGAGTTCAGACCCTTTTTATTTTAGAAGCAATCATCTAACCTCCCCATAACCCTTATAATATGGCACCGACATTTTTATACAACACAATAAACACAATCAAATAGAAAAGAAGAGTAAGTCACCTGATGAGTGAATGTCCAGTCTCTACGGATTGAAATACATTTCACTGCTGTTTTATAGTCTGACTTTACACCTGCCATTAAGTGTATGTGCATGATTTTATATTCTGCAATACACATAATAGCAGCTATGCAAACAATAAGGGGAGATAATGAGTTTCAAAACCCATAATGCTCAACATGGGATGCCAAGTGTAACACATTTAAGCCACAGATGCAAAGTCCAGTAATCTATTACGTATGGGCTATTTATATTGACAAGCCTTTTTGTTATATATAAAATCACACTGAGATCAATTATACATAGACATATATCCCACGAGCACATACAGTAATACGCCACGTAGGGAAAAAGGATTACAGACTCAACAAATTTTCAGGTTTTATGATGAATGGAGGCAAAATGAGATAAAATGCCCTTTTCTTTATAGGGGTTTCCTCCTCTTTTTCTCTTCTTCTCTCTCCCAGTCCTGAATGCGTTAGTGCTCTGAGAACAGCCACACAGCAGAACAACTGGATAAAGAGGAAGAATAGCAACTCCATATAAAAAAAAAAAAACATGAATATATATAAAACTTTTTTGACATTATACTGAGCATGCTCGACAAACAGGAGGCAAGAACAGTTATCCAGGCGACGGTGCAGCAGATTACTCTATATCTGAGAGGTTTGAACTTCAAAAAGGTTTCAGGATGAACCACTGTCAGGTAACGCTCAACACAGATCAGACACTGATACCAGTGAAGGCCAGTCCTAGTGAAAACTTTGCTAATGGTGTGAATAAAATGTCCTTTATCAATAGACACAATAAAGAACTCAGACAGAACATGATCTCACAAAGAGAGATTGAGGTTGAAGATCTCGGATGCAACTCCATTTCCCGTGATGATGAAAAGTATAACACAGGAGTGCACAAGAAGAGCAAATATGAAATTGACACCTGACACATAGATTTCTACCATGTTTTTTTTTTTCAAAAAGTTGAAATATTGTGAGGTTGGTAGATGTTTGTTGTACGGTGAAGTTATTCATCATGTCCTCTGCTTTCACGTTCTCACTCCAAAATAAATAAATTGTGATCTAAAGACACAAACATAAATGTACAATGGTTTTGGTTAACAGTCAGACTACATGGACATTAAAGCACAACCAACTGACCTCAATAAGACCTCAAGGTAAATTAATGCTCACTGAGTAATTCAAATGATAAGCTGATTTTATAGTAAACTACTAATTCTGTTCAATGAAAATAAAATAAAATAAAATAAGAAAAAGGGCTCAGTCCCATTTATTACAAAAACAAATCCTTATAATCTCCATATAGCTCTAAAAATATGATTTACAAAAACAATGATATCGTTAAATATCACACAGCACAATACAAGCAAATGATTCAAATTAAAAGACGATTTTGTCACCTGAAGAGTAAATGCTCCATCTCTGGATGAACATCAATCTCATTACTGTTTTATAGTCGGCATTCACAGCTGTCATTTGTACGTGTGCATGATTTTATATTCTAAATATTACACGGTACATCAGCTATGCAAACAATAAGGCTAAATGGTCATTTAGAAAGGTACTCTTCAGAGGCTAAATTGAACACATTCAAGCCGCATATGTAAAGATACATAACTTGTTATACTTTACAGGACTTCTTTTAACAATCGCTAAGACCCATTTCTCAATACTTAGATCACTTTTTTTAAAACTCTTCACACAGTGAGCACAACAGCAGACTATGTGGGGCTTTGGCACAAATTCATACTTTTAAATTACATGAATCTTTCATTTATGAATTCTTTTCTCATTCAACTTAATAGGCCAGTTTGCACATTCACATATTTTTTGACAGCGTATTCGTATAGTTTTAGTGCATTTTGGGTATGAGCTTTGAAAAAAAATGCCGTTTTGTGTTGAGAAATGTTTCCTTGTGATTGTAAAAAAAAAAAAAAAAACCTTTAAATAGCCCATACAATAAGTCATTTGTTAAAGTTAAAATGCCTTTACGGATTTATTTCTTACAAGCATGCAGCTTTACGCTTCACAAGATGTTAGTTGATGGACTGGAGGCATGTGGATTACTTGTGGATTATGATATTTTTATCAGCCGTTTGGGCTCTCATTCTGACGGCACCCATTCACTGCACATGATCCATTGGTGAGCAAGTGACATAATGCTAAATTTCTCCAAATCTGTTTTGATGAATAAATAAAGTCATCTACATCCATGGCCTGAGGGAGATTACATTTTCAGCAATTTTTCAGTTTTGGGCAAACTATTCCTTTAATCAAAACAGTCATATACTGGTCAGTCAATGCCCTTTTAAATTTTCATAATGTAGTAATGCTATTTGCTTACAGCATTAAACAAATGTACATGTTGTGGTTAGCGACATATTGACATGTCCATACATTTATTTCGTTGTTTTATAGGCAGTCATGCTTGAGGTTTGGGGTTGCATTATCATTTATATTATTATGACTATTCTCAATATTTGCATGATTCTGTGATCGTTGCCCTGTCCGGTGGAGAAAAAGAACAGGCATTACTAAACCAGTCAGCATAAAACACATGTAACTAATTGACCAAAAGATCTGAATATTTATCTGTTTCACAAAAAAAAGAGGAATACAGTGATAGTGAATGGAACAAATGTGATAGTCATGCTCACAGTAGTTATTACAATGAGACAAAACACTCTTCATGTGGTTTTCCTCCTTTCTCTGTCTCCCTCTCTCTCCTGGTCCTGACTGCTTCAGAGGTCTGAGAACAGCCACACAGCAGAACAACTGAATGGAGAGGTAGATTAGAAACTGTGCCAGCAAAAAAACAGAGAACAACTCAGAGAATGACAACAAAAAAGTCTTCATATTAACCCCACATGAGACAAATATTGCCAGCCAGACAAAAACAGAACAAATCACTCTATATCTGAGAGGTTTGAACTTCAGAAAGGTTACAGGATGAACCACTGCCAGGTAACGCTCAACATCAGACACTGAAACAGAGGACGACCAGTCATGGCAAATCCAAATAAAAAAACATTTGGAATGCTTTGAGACTTAGAATTGGAAAACATTTTATGCATAGACTGACTAAAGGGTTCACAGAAAAAAAAAAAATAGTCCACAAAAAAAAAGAGAGATTTAGGTTGAAGAACTCTGATGCAACTCCACTTCCTGTTCCTGTGATGATGAGCCATATAACATAGGAGTGTGTAGAGACACCAGACATGAAGCTGAAGGTAAACATAGACATTTATAGTTTACCTATTTACCAAAATGGATACACTGTAAGGTTGATAGTGGAATGAGGTCTGGTAAAGTTCTCAATCTCTTCCATGTCTATACTTTCTTCAACCAGAGGCACAAAGAACAACGCTTGTGATCTGGAAAGAGAGAAGTCTAAGTATACTATGGAAGTAATTTTAATACAATTTTAATTCTATAACAACTTAATTATTATCAACTCAGTTTAAATATCATACCATATAATAATATTAATTTAAATAATGTCACTTTCATTGCCATATAGGGTTTCAAGTAGCTTCACCTGAAGAGTGAATATTCAGTCTCGCTTAGTTGAAAAAGCTCACTGCTGGTTTATATAGTCACTTCACAGCTGACAAAGCCCACGTCTGAATAATTTCATTTACATCACACAGGACACCAGCTATGCAAAGTACAAAAGACGCACAGATTTATTCATGTGTTGATGTAGTGCGATTTGTCTCTCATGAAATGCACAGCTTTCATGCTTTTTGCCTATTTACATGATTAACAAAAGTTTGTTAAAATGTCAAATGTCTCTGACATAAAGACCTTTGTGTACTGATTCTTAAATTCTGTTTAAAATCAGCTCCTCAAACCACATTATTTTAATTACCTTGAATTTTCTAAACAAGATATTTGATTATCCATGTATATTTACGGATAATAGGTGTCTTATTTGTTTTCTGCCACACATTTTGTGCAATACATCTTGCAATATTTTGTGCAATACGCTACCATCTACCATCTATGACAAAGAAAAAAAAAAGGATTATGAAAAAGACAAAATGAGTGAATGATTTAGTGGCTGAATTGCACAAAAGTCACTTTTCACCCCCTACTAGCGCAATAAAATGACCTGCAAAAAGAGTATTTTTGAAAAACTGAATCATTGACTAAATGAATCATTGGCTGGTTCAAAAGAATCAAGCCACTCAAATTAATCAAACATTAGTGTATACATTAAAGTTGTAATGAAAATTGAATTATTTTATGGACTGAACAAGGTACTTTTTAATTAAGACCATATGCAAATAATAGGAGATTTTATTAAATATTGTAATCTAATTAATTTTAAAATATGAATTTGCTGACTGTAAGGATGTAAGGGTATAATAATGATTTTGTGTAAAACTGATTATGCATACAATGATTATGCATACAATATAATATACTGTTAAAGAAACTATTCAGAATTGAGCTATTACTATGTATTTATAATATATCAGAGAAAATAAAATGTAATAAACATTATATAAATAACAAAACACACTCTCTTTTATGTAACCTGCAGAGACGTTAATGAATAATGATGCAAAAAATAATTAACTTATGTTACAGATGCGGGGGCAGAAGAGCTTTCCAATTCGGTGCAGAAAAAGTATTGGTGGTACAAAATTAGCCAGTGTAAAACAAATAAAACAGTAGTTCACAGTAGTTATTACACCTAACCTACACCTAAACTTAGCTTCAGTTATTAGAATGAGATAAAACACTCTTCTTTTCGTGTGTTTTTCCTTGTTTCTCTCTCTCCCTCTCTCTCCTAATAAGAGAAAACTAAACATGCAGATTAAACAGGACCCAAGTATAATGATCCAGGCCACAGAGCAGCCGATCACTCTATATCTGAGAGGTTTGTACTTCAATTTCATAAAATTCAGATGTTGTGAGGTTGGGGCATGCTTCATGTGTGGTGAAGTTCACTGCAGATTTACTCATGTCATCCTCTTCTCCTCACTCCAAACAAACAAATAAATACAGAAAATACTGTATATTGTGATCTAAAGAGAGAAATGCAAATGCAAAATTGGAAAAGGTTTAATTTATAGTACATCAGTTACATTTACAGTTACACTTACAGTGGTCAGACTTAATTTACAGTACATCAGTTAAATCACAGCCAGCTATGAAGTTCAAATGTGAGGGTAAAATTCATGCGCACTGCATTTCAATATAAAATCCCTGTAGATTATGATTATAATTATAGTAATTAAAACAATGTATTATTATATAATTCACATTCAAAGACAGAACTCTGATCTCGGTTGTCAATAAACAGTTAATATAACTCCCCATGACCCTTATAACATGACTGATAACAATAGTGGTACTGTAATAAATCCCTCAGCACAACAGATGAAAAATATTTGAACTGAAAGGAGTTAAATTGTCACCTGAAGAGTGAATGCTCGTACTTCACAGCTGTCATAAGTACTTGTGTATGATTTTATATTCTCACCATCGCACAGTACTTCAGCTATATAAGTGGAAATAATGCATTTTAAAGAAAATGGTACTTATCTTCAGAAAACAAACTGAACACATTCAAACCACAGAAGCAAAAACAAAAGTAGATGGGTTATTTAATGTACAGGCCATTTCCTTCATGCATACACTTCACACACACACATTTGTTTTTGTGAAAAGTGCAGACATCCCATAGGCATAATGGTTTTTATACTGTACAAACATAATGGTTTTTATACTGTGCTATTGCCGTACACCTACCCTACAACTTAGCCCTCACAGGAGACTGTGCATTTCAACTGTCCCCAAAAAAACCTCACTCTGTATGATTTATAAGCGTTTTGAAAAGTGGGGACATGGGTCAATGTCCTGAAAAGTCACGTTCACCTTGTAATACCTGTGTCATACCTGTGTCATTATACAAATTTATGTCATAATTTGTCACAAAAACGCGCACGCACACACACACACACACACACACAAAAAACAAAAACAAATAAATAAATGTGGCAGAACACATATGAGGCACTTTACATGAATAATCAAATACCTCAGCTTGGGGGCTTCGTTTAGAAAATTCTAAAAATAATGTGGTATGATGATTGGTTTTAAAATGGGCATGAACATACAGCACACCCTTGCTCTGTCCCACATTTATATTGATTAATCAAAACAATCATAAGTACTGGTCTGTCTAATATAGTCAGTGTGAACTGAAGCACACAAATGTATTTTTCACTACATGTTGTGGTTATTGACATTTTCGTACATTTATTTATTTTGATGTTTTATAGGCAGTCATGCTTGAGGTCTGGGGTAGGATTGTTATTTATGTTATTATGATTATGCTCAACATTTGCATGATTCCATGATCATTGCTCTGGAATTGAGTCTATTTATTTGACTGAAGTAATCCATTAGTTCCAGCTGCTGCAAATGTAGTTTATTGTGTCATTGTTCTCCCCATTACATTTCTTTATTAACACTTCAGTAAATGGGTATTAACTAACAATGAACAATACTTCTACAGCATTGATTCATCTTGGTCAATGTTAATTTCAGCAGTTATACATGCATTTTTAAACAAATATTATGTTAACAATACTTATTGTGCTGTTAAATAAGATGAACAAACAATGAACACTTATTTATTACCTAACTAACGAAGAGGATTAAATGCTGTAAAAATATATTGCTCATTGTTAAATATCATACAACCTTAAATATCTATCATAAATGGAAACAGTGTCATTTTTATATTGTTATACAGTTATCTGCAGAACATGATTCTGATTGGTCAATCGCAACATTCAGCTGTTTTTTTTTTTTTTAAACGATGAGCATCATTAACTAACTAACTGCTAACTAAGTGCCAGTCCTAGATTTTTGGAGGCCCTTGTTAATGATTTCTTAAAACCCCCAAAATGACCTCTCTTAATCTGTTCTTTCAGAGTTTCGCTATCAGCTAAATAAAACAGTGAGTAATACGATAAAAAGAAGAAACTTACAAACAACAGGACAAATACAATTAAAAAAAGGACACTACACTCTTTCAGTTAAATAAATGGCTAAAAATGTGAACATAAATAAATGAAAGCCAAACTGCTAACAGGACAACACAATTATGGAGCTTTACAAAAAGGTAGTTTTCCAGTCCTCTGGAGATAAAGGAGGGGCTGAACCATACTGCCCAGTAAAAAACACACCTGACCAATAGACCAGTGTTCTGCAATAAGCTCATGTGTCAGAATATAGCTGAGCCCTGTGAACAAATATGCAGCATATATGAAAAGCATTGCCATTATAATCTTTACAATGACATTAAATGCTCTTCTCTTCGTGTGGTTTTCCTCCTCTCTCTTGCTCTCTCCTGGGTCTGGCTGCTTCAGAGCTCTTAGAACGGCCACACAGCAGAAAAACATGATAGAAAAAGTAAGCAGACCCTGACTCAAGTACCAACACATGAAGAAATACATCTGAAATTGTATGGAAGCTAACAATGAAAATGCACAGGACATAAGAATCATTATCCAGGCCATAATGGAGCAGATAATTTTGTATCTGAGAGGCTTGTACTTCAGAAAGGTTACAGGATGAACCACTGCCAGGTAACGCTCAACACAGATCAGACACTGAAACATAGGACATCCAGTGATAGAAAAGCCTGACAGAAATCCCACAACATACCAGAGATCTGGAAAAGCTCTGCTCACTAGAGACAAAAAAGACTGCAGACAGAGTACAATCTCACAAACAGACAGATTGAGGGTGAAGAACTCTAATGCAACTCCATTTCCAGCTCCTGTGACGATCAGCCAGATCACATAAGCGTTTTCAGGAAGCACAACAAGGAGGCTGAAGATCCATCCCGCAGTGTGAAAGTCCAAGAATGATGTGTTGTTGTTTGTGAAGTTGCTGTTTGACTTGGATAAAATATCCATTTATTTATATCGATTTTGTTACCTGTCATCCAAAAAAAAAAAAGCGATCAACAGAATTTATTTTCAAATATAAAAAGAGTTACAAGTACAGTATGTTGAGTCAACTTGTAATTGAGTAAACATTTAAATGTCCATGTCCTGGATTATTACACAAAGGCATTTATGTGAAAACCACAGAAATTTACTTTTAAGAATTATGTCTTTTTTTTCAAACTATAGTGATAAAGTCTAATATAACCTCTAACTCCGGTAGCATAATACAAATTTGATGATTGCAAAGTTGACTTTACAAAACTGCTGATTAGTTAAACTTAATTTACCTGAATAATGTCAAATCTTCCACTATTTCGGCATTAACTACAATCTCTGTCTCCTAAATTGATCAGTACAGCTCACATGCCAGAATCTACAATGCTGGATGTGTTATTTGTCACATACAATTGCATGCAAATATCACAAATTATATAACAGCCAGTGCAAATGTCATGATTCTTAGCAGCATAGATCAACAAACTAATTTGGACTGATGCTGAAAAACAGGTGATATATCGCAGCTCACAGTGAATAATCCCCCACTAAACGTAATACATATGCATTTAATAGCCTACATCTTTATTGATTTTAACAGTTAAAAATTCAAAGGCTCTAAATTAAAGTACATGATTTATCTAAATGTTGAAACAACAAAAAAATACGAAGATATGTTTTACAAAATTGATAAATGAACAACATATGCCACAAAGATTTTTATTGGTTAATTAAAGTCCTTACTCAGGTCCTTACACTGGCTTCCAGTTACATTTAGGATTGATTTTAAAATACTTTTACTCGTTTATAAGTCACTCAATGGCCTAGGACCTAAATATATTGCTGATATGCTCACTGAATATAAACCAAACAGACCACTCAGATCATTAGGATCGAGTCAGTTAGAAATACCAAGGGTTCACACAAAACAAGGAGAGTCTGCTTTTAGCTATTATGCAGCCCGCAGTTGGAACCAGCTTCCAGTAGAGATCAGATGTGCTAAAACATTAGCCACATTTAAATCAAGACTCAAAACTCATCTGTTTAACTGTGCATTTGTTGAATGAGCACTGTGCTATATGTCCGAACTGACTGCAATACATTTGATGTATAATCATTTTCTTTAAATTTATTTTAAATCATTTTCTATATAATTTTAAAATTCCTTGTTTTTATTGATTTTGATGTCTATTTCACTTTCTTTTATGTAAAGCACTTTGAATTACCACTGTGTATGAAATGTGCTATATAAAAAAAAATAAAAAAATAAAAAAAATTATAGAGTATTATACATTTCCTCGTTAGGCAAGAAATTCCAACTCCATTTCTAGCTGCTGTGACGATCAGCCAGATCACAAAAGTTTTTTCAGGAAGTGCAACAAGTAGGCTGACAATCCATTCAGGAGTCTGAAAGCCTAAGAATGACCAGTGTTGGGGGTAACGCATTACAAGTAATGCGAGTTACGTAATCAGATTACTTCTTTTTTTCAAGTAACTAGTAAAGTAATGCATTACTTTTCAATTTACCTTTACTTTTTAGTTACTTTTTCCCAATTATTGACTGACGGTTCTCCTGTCCCCATGTTGGGAGTAATCGGAAGTACAGAGGTGTTGTATGCGCTGTGCGAACATGATGTTACTGTAGTTCTTAGTTAGTTTTTTTCGAAATTGAGATTTACATAATCTGAAAGCTGATTAAATAAGCTTGGACAATATTTGGCCAAGATACAACTATTTGAAAGTCTAGAATTTGAGGGATAAAAAAATAATAAAAAATACTGAGAAAATCGCCTTTAAAGTTGTCCAAATTAAGCTCTTAGCAATGCATATTACTGAACAAAAATTAAGTTTTGATATATTTACAGTAGGACATTTACAAAATATCTTCATGGAACATGATCTTTTCTTAATATCCTAATGATTTATGGCATAAAAGAAAAATCAAAAAATTTGACACATACATGTATGTAAAATTTTGACCACAACTGTATATATGCTGTTAACAGCTGTCATGATATATTTACCACAGTGAATTCAACTGACATAACTGTAAGGGACTCCAAAGTTACACAGAAAAAATCTATGTTTTGAATGAACAATATAAATTTTCATCTCTGCACGGTCGATCTTACACCATTACAAATTATCTATTAAATCTGAGGCAGGAAATAACTTCATTTGGATATTTGGACCAATTCTACATCACTGCATTCAGAAGACAAAAGTTTTAGATTTTACACTAATTACAGGGTTGACTGCATTCAACTCTTACTCGTGTTACTGCATGATAAAATGAATGAAACAACACTGTATAGAACATGTAGGATTTCATCGCACTGTCAAACTTATGACAACAAAATAGTGCAAACAACTTTTTAGGGTAGAAACAAAATGAGCAAGCTCATATCAGCACTGTGAAATATTTCCTGCATTTTAGGTATATGTGAATATATATATATATATATATATATATATATATATATATACGTATAACATATGGAAATATACATTTTAAGTACAGTATGTGCACAATTGAAGCAACAGGGTGACATCTAAACAAACTGGTTTAATTCAAGTCCAATATTATAACATCACTGAGATTAATTATCTGAACGTGCTCCTCCCGAACTTTGTTAATAAAACATAATTTAGGGAAACAATTGCAGGTTACCATATTTTACACTGCACTGCTCCTCAGATGTATATTATTATCAGTTATGCAGTATTTTGTTTTATTTATAGCTTTTGATTTTTTTTTCTTTCTAAATGTGGGTAGTAAAGATTATTAGAGCATTTTTTTCATTAATATTTATTTATACATACAGGTGCTGGTCATAAAATTAGAATATCATGAAAAAGTTGATTTATTTCAGTAATACCATTCAAAAAGTGAAACTTGTATGTTATATTCATTCATTACACACAGACTGATATATTTCAAATGTTTATTTCCTTTAAAAAAATGTCTACACTGCTCATTGGCCAAAAGTGATGTTCCACAGCTGTGGAGTTTGTGGATGCTTCAGGTGTGATGGAGTTCATTTGTTCTGTGTCTGTTTTCAGCTCATATGTTGAATCAACCTAGAATAAGTTACAAATGCAATCTGTAAGAACAAAGAAGTATACATTTGTTAGTATTAATTACCATTTTAGACAGCAGTGAAATCTCATCTGGTCTATTTTTGAAGGCAACACAGTTGCCTTTAAAATCTAACTATCCTTGATAGCTGTGCTAAAATAAATAAAGATAGCATCTTGCGTTTAGTGGACAGTTATGTTTTTGACCAACGTTTTCCACTTTTGATGCAATTTGTAGCACAGGAATTATTAATTCATAAAATGCTATCTTATTTATCACCAAAGCTCTCTCTGTTTTGTTGTAGATCATTAAAAATGTTTGTTACCTGTAGATTGAATGTTCAGTTCCTCTGTGTAGCAACCTATGTACTATGATTTTTAGAATGATTTCACTGCATCTGTATATGGAAAGCTTCATAGGTTGCTTGTCTTACAAAAGACCAAATATGCAAATACTTAACATGAGGTTGAAGAGTTGGGGGGTCAGCCTGTCAGTGCTCAGACCATACGCAGCACACTACACCAAATTGGTTTGCATGGCTGTCGTCCCAGAAGGAAGCCTCTTCTAAAGATGATGCTCAAGAAAGCCCACAAACAGTTTGCTGAAGACAAGCAGACTAAGGACATGAATTACTGGAACCATGTCCTGTGGTCTGATGAGACCAAGATAAACTTATTTGGTTTAGATGGTGTCAAGCATGTGTGGCTGCAACCAGGTGAGGAGTGCAAAGACAAGTGTGTCTTGCCTACAGTCAAGCATGGTGGTGGGAGTGTCATGGTCTTGGGTTGCATGAGTGCTGCCGGCACTGGGGAGATACAGTTCATGGAGGGAACCATGAATGCCAACATGTACCGCAGGGCAGTATTCCAACATGATAACGACCCCAAAGACACCTCCAAGACAACCACTGCCTTGCTAAAGAAGCTGAGGGTAAAGGTGATGGACTGGCCAAGTATGTCTCCAGACCTAAACAATATTGAGCATCTGTGGGCCATCCTCAAACGGAAGGTGAAGGAGTGCAAGGTCTCTAACATCCACCAGCTCCGTGATGTCATCATGGAGGAGTGGAAGAGGACTCCAGTGGCAACCTGTGAAGCTCTGGTGAACTCCATGCCCAAGAGGGTTAAGGTAGTGATGGAAAATAATGGTGGCCACACAAAATATTAACACTTTGGGCCCAATTTGGACATTTTCACTTAGGGGTGTATTCACTTTTGTGGCCAGCGGTTTAGACATTAATGGCTGTGTGTTGAGTTATTTTGAGGGGACAGCAAATTTACACTGTTATACAAGCTGTACACTCACTATTTTACATTGCAGGAAAGTGTAATTTCTTCAGTGTTGTCACATGAAAAGATATAATAAAATATTTACAAAAATGTGAGGGTGTACTCACTTCTGTGAGATACCGTATATGCACTTGTCTAAAGTGTTATTTTGAACGAAAACCTGACATGGGAACAGACCATCTTTTGTCTAAGATGTTTTATTTTACAAACAAACACTAAAGAAACCACCAATCACTTTTAGAATGCACTTTCTACAAAAAAAAAAAAAAAAACTTATACAACATGATCTGTAATATTTCATAGAATTTACGAACTTGTTAAAGAAATTACGATTATTCAACAAGTTAAGTTCACATATATATAAAGTGTTTATATTATAAGTTTTAACAAAGTTGTTTAGTAACAATGTTTTACTACAGTTTCAGGTTTTATGAGGAACAGACACAGGAGAGTCATGAAACATATATTGTGTAGGAAGACCAGACATGAAGCTGAAGGTAAACAGAAATTTCTAGTATGCCTATTTCCCAAAATGGATAGACTGTAAGGTTGGTATAGATGAATGAGGTCTGGTAAAGTTCTCCATCTCTTCCAGCATGTCCTTTTTATTAATCAGTGGCACAAATATCAATGCTTGTGATCTATGGAAAGAGATCATTCTAAAGTATACCATGTAAGTCATTTTAAAACAATCGGAATACAAAATACCAACATTATGCTTTCGAATTGTAAATACCATGCCATATAATAGCATTAATTTAAATAATGTCACTTTTGTAGCCATAGGGTTTTAAGTAGCTTTCACCTGAATATTGAATGTTCAGTCTCTCTAGACTGACATAAAGCTCACTGCTGTTTTTATAATCACTTCACAGCTGACACAACACATTTGTGCATGATTTCATTTTCATGCACAAATGTGGATCATGAGGTTACAAAAGACAGTCTTGAGTAAACAAAAACAGAAACAAAAACCTCTGTGGTAAACTTATTTGAAAGCACAAGAAAAAAAAAGAAAAAGAAAAACTTATGCTTGACTAATGATATAAACTGTTGAGACAGTCAGCAAATTAATTGAATTAATCATTTTGGTGAATTGATTCAAAGAATCAAGTCACTCACATGAAACATACATTAGATTTATTTTACTTACAAGTCTTAAAGCAGTTTTATTGAATAATTCTGTCATTGAGTACCACAGGCAAATTCCACATTTGAGTTCTTTATTAAATTACTGAGTGTGTAAAAAACAAACAAGCTAAAAACAACATTGATTTTGTATACAACTTACATATATGATTATGGATGATATTCCATCACTGAAACAATTCAAAAGTGAGCTGTTGCTACATATAATATTTAAGAGAAAAAAAATGAAATGCAATGATATACTTTATGTGGAAAATCATCTACATCCATGCAAGAAGAGCTTAGCTGAACCAGACAAGGCTTGTAGGCTTGTGCAGTTGCACATAATTCACAATAAGCATGACAAAAAAGCACACCTTAATATTGTATAAACAATATTCAGATGACATAAGTACTATTAACTCAACAAAATGTCACTGTTGCAGTTTTTTTGTTGAACAGAAGCAGAAGAGTTTTCCAGCACGGTGCAGATAATGAAAAGGCTGAACTAAATCAGCCAGCACAAAACATATATAACTAATAGACCAGAGGATCGGAAAAGTCTTATTTGTCAAAAGGCTGATTAAACCAGTGATAGTAAATGGAATATATGTGATAACCAAGCTAATGGTAGTTACTAGAATTAGATGAAACGCTCTTCTCTTCATATGTGTTCCCTCCTCTCTCTCTCTCGCTCTCTTTCGCTCTCCTGGTCCCGACTGCTTCAGAGCTTTGAGAACAGCTGCAAGGCAAAACAACTGGATGAAGAGGAAGAGGAGAAACTGTGTGGAGAAGTACCATATATAAATAAAAGGGGGACATGTGAAAAAAATAAATAAGCAGGACACACAGGATCCAAGAGTGATTATCCAGGCCGCAGTGCAGCAGATCACTCTATATCTGAGAGGTCTGAACTTCAGAAAGGTTACAGGATGAACCACTGCCAGGTAACGCTCAACACACATCAGACACTGAAACAGAGGGTGACCAGTGATGCCTATTCCAACTAAAAACTGTGTTAATGCCATAAGACATGGAAATAGAAACCATTTTGTGACCAGAATGAGCAAAGACTTCACAGAGAAAAATATTCCACAAAGAAAAAGGCTGAGGTTGAAGAACTCTGATAAAGCTGCACTTCCTGTTCTTGTAACAATGAGCCAGATCACGTAGGAGTGTATAGAAACACCAGACAGGAAGCTGTAAGAAAGTACACACATTTCTAATATTCCTGATTCCCAAAGTGGAAATAATGTGTGGTTGGTATACAGTGTGGTGAAGTTCTCCATTAGTTCTATGTTTATCTTCTCCAACCAGAATGTTGCTATTGTAATCTATAGAAAGAGAGATGTGCAAAAAAGTAAAGTAAAAAGTAAAATTAAAGGGAAAGTAAAATTACACCGGTTCTACACAATACCCAAAGTACACCTACATAATATATTGCATTCTAATTTTACGCATCATACCATAATAATAATCTAAATAATATGTTGCTTTTTATAGTCATAGGTTTGAAAGCAGCTATTACCTGAAGAGTGAATGTTCAGTCTCTCTGGTTTGTCATAAAGCTCACGTCTGTTTAAATAGCTATTACTTCACAGCTGTCACGATATCAATGATTTTATTTTCCATGCACAGCTATGCAAAGTGAAAATCATAAGGTTACAAAAGACAGACAGCCATTTTTAACCAAAATGGGGTGGTGTAATCATTATTGAGAGGAAAACATTCATGTAATGTATGGTTCATTCATACTGGCTAGAGAGCGCTCTTGCTCATAAAGTCCACTTATGCCTCACAGACATAATGTCTAATGTAACTTATGACAATAAACACACAACTGCAACAACATATAGGTTATTTGAATTCTTCAAGCCATTGTGTGTATTTTCAAAAGTATTTATAGTGTAGTTTGGGTAACTAAGATGCAACTTTACCAGAAAATATAATTTGTTTGGAGTACATGACCTCAGTGTTTATTGTAATATATACCTATATTACATTTGAACCTTTAATTAAAATGAAATTAAAAATAAATGTAACAATAAAGAACAAACAAATGAATCAATCAGTCAATGAATGTTTGGGATTTTAACTTGCACATTTAAGCAGGCCACTTTACCTGAACTCATGCTACATATAATATTCTCATTGTGCATTCCTAATAGTTCATTTACATTTTACATTGGCTGAAAACTAAAGAGGACATTTTGTCACTTTCAATTTTCATAATGTAGTCAATGTGAAACCTGATGAGTGAATGTTTAGTCTCAATGCATCAGACTTCACAGCCATCACAAGTAATTGTGTGTGATTATATATTCTAACCATCACAGTACATCACCTATGCAAACAATGAGTGGATATAATGTGTTTTATGGTACTCAATTTTGCGCTACTCAACTTCAGAATCAAAAGGAATGCATTCAAGCAATAGATGCAAAAGTACATGCACAGGTAGTGTACAGGCCATTTAATGTATAGGTTATTACCTTCTGTCAAACACACACACATAATCATGTGTACATATATTATAATACATTTAAATCAAACATGTAAGTCTGGCAAATCACCAATGGTACTTGACATTAAACAGATAATCAAACAACTTTGCTTGGAGGCCAATTTTAGAAAATTCTAGGTAAATGAAAAACCATGGTATGAAGATATATAATAACAGGTTTAAATTGTCAGAAACCTGTATGGTGCGTTCCACTCAGAAGTCTGAAATTCTGAGTTGCCAGTCATTTTTAAGAAGAAAGGCCCCTCAAATCGGAAATTCCAACATGGAAATTCAGAGGCACTGCAACTTAATATAGCTGCTAAATGCATCAACAGATTCACAAAGTATTTTCCAACGTCTATCTGTGAAATGGATATGATACTGGGGCAGTCGTGGCCTAGTGGATAGAGAGTTGGACTTGTAACCCGACGGTCGTGGGTTCGAGTCTCAGGTCCGGCAGGGATTGTAGGTGGGTGAGTGAATAATCAACACTCTCTCCACCCTCAATACCACCACTGAGGTGAGACCCTTGAGCAAGGCACCTGTAAGGGTCTTTAGAATCATTGTTCTAATTTTAGCTTTTAGGGAATCACTCTTAAGATTCGATATTTTTATACGATTAATTGAGATTAATCAGAATGTCCAACTTATACCTTGTTAACGATACCTTATTAACGACTTGTCCAGCAAGCATTAAAATCAGCACGTTATCTCTTAACAATTTTGTTTATCTTATTTGTGGCCAACGATAAAACAAACCAAATAGTTAGTTATCAAGCTCATGAGCACAGGTAAACGCAATCTTTGGCAAGTAATTTCAGACTTGGAAAATCACATAGCAACAGACATGAGATTTCTTAATGGAATCAAAGTTTATTTCACTACTCTAACACAATACTAAGCTAAACAACACGAAACAAAAGACGTAAACAAACACACACATTCGTTGCAATGAATTGATTTGATCTGAAGAGAGTTTTAGGTTCTAATGCTCGTATTCAACCTGAGGGAAATCACACACACATGGAACTTTTCTGTCTTTACTCTTAGCGATGAATACAACCAGTTTCTAGCAAATTTAGGAGATTTTGTCTTACTGTTTTTGCTTTCGGTTGAGTTCAGTCTTTTCCCGGTTCAAGAATGCTCTACTTCAACTTTCTCGATTTCAGTTGAGTTCAGCTGTTTCCGGCTCAGGAAAGATCGTGCGCTGATCGGCGGCTTGGTAGTTCGTTGTCACGAGAATACTCTTCAGTGGTTGGTTGGCCTCGGTCTGACTTGATGACGCTCCCAGGAAGTTGGTTTCAGTTTCTGAGGCTTTTAGATGTTAAAGTTCTTTGGAAGCTTGAGTCTTGATCTCAGTTTACTGCTCAATCATGATGTTAAATGACTGAGAGCGTCGAGCAAGGAGCGAGCTGAGCGTAAGTTTTTCTTTTCAATTTCCAACAACAACAACTGAGACACAGTTGGGTATCTGTTTTTAACGGGCCGATTTGGGACCCGCCCACGGGCGCCTGACCCAATCGGATTCTTCCTGTGGGGCAGAGCCCCGCCCTGCACAGCCTTAATTTTCCGTGCATACATTATCCGTTCAGTTACTTATCACATGAAGAAATTATTGACAGCAGATTTCTATTCGTTTTTCTATTTCTATTTTCTATTCGATTCGTGTTGTAATCATGCATTGATGAGAACAAACTAATTTCATCCACACCAGCTTACTATTAATGAAATCAGCTTTCATCTGAAACCAAACACCACGTATTTAATATGCACAAAAATACATATATCATTTTTATTCATTCGTTAAGCCATAGAAGAAACAATCCTTATTTCTAAATAATCACATCGAGCATGTGAACTGAACACTAGTCATCAGGTAAAGTTATGCATCAAAAGATTACAACAATATCATACGTTCCACAAGCCTTTTAAATGATACGAAAACAACCTTAATATATGTTGTAAATATATTGTATATAGTGTTTTTCGAGTATATTGCTTCAATAGCAGAAATTAGTATAATTTGTCCTTTTTTAGATACTTGAGCAAAGCGTGGCGTCTCTTTGTCTGTTAGGGAGCAAAAAGGCGCGTTCCTGGAATGTGCTGATAACGTGAGGTCATAATGTCATTTTTTTGGGAAGATCTGGAGATTTTCTTAGTTGGACGTTGATCGTAAAAACATCATCTTCAACGATACCATCCTTGAATTAGGTTCTTTTCTCTGAAGACATCCAGATGTTCCTCTCCAATATATCCTGGTTTTTATGGTCCCAGGAGATAAGAAGGTTCAGGGGAGGAGATCAGCAATAAGCTTTGCTCAAGAATGTGCTGTCCGAAATTGTGTGTGTGTGTGTGTTCTGGTTTCGACCAGGTCTTACACACCGAACCCCCAAATGCTCCCCGGGTGCCGCAACAATGGCTGCCCACTGCCCCCCCCCCCCCACCCCCCTTAAATGGGTTCATTACTCACTCTCATGTCGTTCCAAACACGCAAGACTTTCGTTCATTTCAAAATTAAGATAATTTTGATCATCATGATTTTTGAGCCAAGTGGATTTTGAATGCAGCTCCCCAAAAGACAAAAAAATTTGATCGTTCAGTGCATCATATCATCAGCTGATAAATTCAAATCTGCTTTCTCTGGCTGAGCTGAGCCAGAGACAGATGCGTTTGTACAGCACTGCGCATTATAACCAATCATACACAATGCTGTTGAGCTTATGAATGCAATGACCAATCAGAGGCGTTCAGATGAGTCATCGCTAAAATGCCTCTGTTTTCTTCACTCGCTCGCTGACTGAATACCTCCTTCTGGCGAATTCTCTCGTAAGAAACAACAAAGTGCAAAAGTGTGTATAAATATGTAAGTATATTCATTTCATAGTGTAAACAGCTTCAGTGATTTTAATCTGTGTATTTGAGAGTGCTTGAACTCTAGACTGTCAGTAAAAAATGTTCTTTGCTCTCTTTCTGTTCAATGAAAGTGTTATGATTTAGTAGCCTAACTTACAATGCTTTTATTCATATTAACTTTCAATGTTAAATTCACATTAAATCTAAAGTCTGTCGTATTAAAATATGTTATGGCATGACACCCATATTTAGATTACATTATTAGGTTACTTTGACCATCACCCACTAGATCAACTAACAATCTATAAAGGTGGGAATCAAGATATGTCATTATATAGTTAATGCGTTCGGGAATGTTTCGAATAAAAAGGAAAAAATAAAACAGTGCTGTTGTGGCTGCTGTGTGTTACATGACGACCCCCCCCCCCCTCACACACACACACACAACTCATGCCCCCTCAAAAATAATGAGTGCATGACGCCCCTGATTTTGATGAAATCTGAGAGCTCTCTGACCCGGATCACGGATCACCTCGTGTCACGGATCTGTCTGTATTCCACCAGTCACGATGCACTCTCGCACCTGGTTCCACCTAGCCACTGATTGAACACACCTGCACGTCATCTGTTCCACTCATCAGCCACGCCATAAAGACACACACCTCACAGCACTCAGTGTCCGGTCTCGTTCACGCGAAGAGGACTGCTTTATCTGTCACAGTTCTATGCCAACGACTTACCTCCTTGTCTACTTACCCGCAGTGTTTCCTCTCGAGTGTGTTCTCTTACGTTCTCCAGTCAGTCTGCTCCCGTGCTCCTTCCAAGTCAGCTTCCCGTGTGAGGTGTGTGTCGTCTCCAGTTCCCAGCGTCCTGTTGTAAGAAGATAATCAAGTTAACCATTCCTCTGTCCACCGAAGACCTCCAAGTTCACCACTCACCTGTCTCACTCCTTGTCACTCTGCCTTTTGTCAATAAATACCTGTGTTTTCTGACGTCACATCGTCTGAGTCCTACATCCCGTATGTTACACGCCTCCCAGTCTAGGGGGTCAGGGAGGCAGTAACAAGAAATTTACTAAAGAGTAGGCAACCAAGAGCTCTCATCTCCTGTCCCACCACTCTACAAAGAAAAATCACACTGATCTTTGTAACACTCAAAGACTTTATTTAGTCCAAAATACACAAAGAAAAAAAAGGCACATAGACAGTCAGCAACATAACGTAAATGTTCCCAGACGCAGAAACGTAGTAAAGACATCTATAAAACAGGCCATGTGACATCAGCAGCTCAACTTCAATTTTGCAAAGCTACAAGAATACTTTTTGTGGGCAAAGAAAACAAAATAACACAATTTATTCAACAATTCTTCTCCCGAGCTACCGACTTCTGCCATTTTGGAGAATGTCACGATGCAAAAAAACGTGCGCTTTCCCCATAATGTAATGAACATAATCAGCCCTGTTCACGTTCAGGAGAAAGCATCGTGGTACACTCCAAAAATATCTTAATTTGAATTCTGAAGATGAACGAAGGTCTTACGGGTTTGGAACTACATAAGAGTTTAATGACAGAACTTGGCATTTTAGTGAACTACGAACAATAAACAACTGCATTGTTATGATCTCACATTAGCAAAGATATAAACACAGTAAAATATATTGCTCATTGTTAGATCACGTTAGCTGATGCATGAAAGAAACTTTATGGTGAAATGTTACAGCAATATGACATTGTGACAAAAGAATTCAGAAATGAGCTGTTACAATTTATTTATAAAACAGAGAGAATGAAAAGCAATATATATGAAATATACAGCATAATAAATCACACGTTGAAACCTAAATCTCAGATTTATGCAATTTGTTATGATAAAATTATTCACAAAAGTGACATTTAATTTTATATAACCTAAATGATCTATTCTAAAATTAAAACCAGTGAATAGAACCATACACACATAAACTGTAAATGAGCTAAAACGAAATATGCAGAAACAAAGAAGAGCCAAAAATAAATATCCAGAACACAGTGCAGCAGATCACTCTATATCTGAGAGGCTTGTACTTCAGAAAGGTTACAGGATGAACCACTGCCAGGTAGCGCTCAACACACATCAGACACAAAAACAGAGGAAAATGTGAAAATGCTATGGGACTTGGAAATGGAAACCATTCTGTCACTAGAGTGAAAAAATAGTCCACAGAGAAGAAAAAAAAAAAAATACAAAAAAATGTATCCACAAACAGAGATTGAAGTTGAAGAATTCCAATGCAATTCCCATCCTGTTTCTGTGATAAGCCACACAACATAAGAGTGTGTAGGAATACCATATATGAAGTTGAAGGTCAGCATCAAAATTTCTAATATGCCTGTTTGCCAAAATGAAGATCATGTGGTGTTGGCAGAAGAATGGGGTTTCATTGAAGTTCTTCACTAGTTCTATGTTTATCTTCTCCAACAATTAACCATAAGAACAAAGGAATAATGTTGCAGTTGTCATCTATGGAAAAGTCGGTAGGTTTGTGGGTTATTTAAAAAAAGAAATTACACAATACCCAGTTTAAGCCAAATGATATCATTTACATTTATGCATCTGGCAAAGACTTTTATATAAAGTGATCAAACATTGCATTCCGGCAACAACTTTATATTTCATAAAAGGATAATGATGCAATGATTAATTAACTCAAAATGTTACAGATGTTGAGGCAGGAGAATTTTCCCAATCGATGCAGATAAAGAATGGGTGGTAAAAATCCAGCCAGCATAAAACAAATACTACCAACTGACCAGAGAATCTGGGGAAAGTGCTGTGTCACAATAAATATCAATGCCACTATAGTTAATGGCGCAAATGAGACAACAGTATTTACAGTAGTCATTAGAATGAGATAAAATGCTCTTCTCTTCATGTGGTTTTCTTCTACTTTCTCTCTCCCTCTCTCTCCTGGTCCTGACTGTTTCAGAGCTCTGAGAACAGCTAAACAGCAGAACATCTGAATGGAGAGGAAGAGCAGAAATTGCATCGAGAGGAACCACATATACATATTTTCAGTAAATATAAGAAAAATATGCATGCAGATTAAACAAGAACCAAGAGTGATTATCCAAGCCGCAGAGCAGCAGATCACTCTATATCTGAGAGGTTTGTACTTCAGGAAGGTTAAAGGATGAACCACTGCCAGGTAACGCTCAACACAGATCAGACACTGAAACAGAGGATGACCAGTGATGTCAAGTCCTAACATAAAGTTAACTGATAATATTAGACTTGGATACACAAAAAACGTTATGAGAAAACTTAGCAAAGAGTACACAGAGCAAAACAGCCCACAAATAGAGAGATTGAGAATGAAGAACTCTGATGCAACTCCATTTCCTGCTCCTGTGAGGATGAGCCAGATCACATAGGTGTTTGTAAGAAGACCAAACAAGAAACTGAAGCCCAAAATATTAAATTCAAGGATGTCGATTTCATTAAATACAAATGTTGTGATGTTGGTGGATACTTCAGCTATGGTGAAGTTCACTGCAGAGTTACTCATGTCTTCCTTGTCTATCTTCTCACTACAAAATAATCGAATAAATATTGCAATTGTGATCTGGAAGATAGAAGTGCAAAAACAGAATTGAAATTGCATTTCAATGTAAAATCACCCAAAATTATTATCCCTCAAAATTCTTACATCAGTAATTCCGACAATGCATTAGGTTTTAAGCAAATTACCTTCAATGACAAAGACAGAACTCAAACGCTTTTTATAACCAATAACCAATCCATCTAACTTTCCCATAACTCCTATAATATGACTTGCAACAACAATGAAACTGTTATATATCACACAGCACAGCAGAAGAAAATGATCTGAACTGAAAAGAGGAGTTTGTCACCTGAAGAGTGAATTCTCAGTCTCAATGCGTGGATTTCGCAGCTGTCACAAGTAATTGTGCATGATTTTATATTCTCACCATCACACAGTACATCAGCTATGCAAACAATAAGTAGAAATAATGGATTTTATAATACTCAATTTTGTTGTACCATTTAACTTCAGAAGACAAAGTGAATGCATTCAAGCCACAGATGCAAAAGTACATATTTCATCATGCACGGGTTATTTAATGTACAGACCATTACCTCCATGCAAACATAAAAAAAAAAAAACACAAATAAATACATGTACATATATGAAAATGCATTCAAATTAAACATGCAACATTACATAACACGCACGGAAAGTGTGGCAGTATACAAACGGGACAGTTCACCATGTCACTTTACACGGATAATCAAATAACTTTTAGAAACTTCTAGGTAAATCAAATAACATGTTACAATGATTCCTAATGATGGTTAATTGGATTTTTAAATGGACAGAAACCTGTGTGTTCAATTTATACTCGAACGTCAGAAATCAATTTCCCAGTGGGAATGTTTGACATGAATAGCTCCTCAAGTCAGATTTCCAACTCTGAGGAACTCCAACAGCCCTGACTCCCAAATCCAATATGGCTGCTCAGCACATCAACATAAGTGAAATAGTAGCAATACACCATTTATTAGGATTTCTGTAAGTCTGTGTCTAATGATAAAGCTAAATTACACCTACACTTGGTAACACTAAACAACTTAAGATTCATAATGTCCATGTTTTACAGTTCATCACAATCAAAACAGATTACAAATCCACTGCAAAAAGACCAGACAAGCATACTGTAGCCTTTTGGTTATTGGAGCAATGGTGTAGTGATTTTCACCCAAAGAGGGCGCTGAAAGCTACATTGACTCTACTTAGTCTACTTAGTAACATCCCAACTCTTCACATTAAATTAAAGTAAGACTGCATGTGTTTTATAACAGGGCCCCACAGGGGTAAAATTGCAGGATTGTTTTGCACACAATTTTAAATGTCCCCAAAAGTTCCAGTCACAATCCAGTAATAACTAACACAACTAAACAATTACACTTGCAACAATTGCAGAAAACACATACTTTGTGCTTAAAATGATAAATAGTATGCCTTTTTAAGAACAGTGAGAGTCATTTGTAAGCATATACATAACAAAACAGTAACACTTTAGCATATGGGACTAATTCTCACTATTAACTTGTTGCTTAATAACATGCCTATTATTAACATATTGGCTGTTTATTAGTGCTTAACCAGCAGGCACCAGACGTCTATGTAACGTCAGGTTGACATAGGACATGACGGCGGACAGACGTTGCATTTTGGTGGAAATGAAAATCGGGTTGAAGTCGATATTTGACGTCAATTTGACTTTGATTTAACTATGGATTTTGGTTTCACAACCCAAAAACAAAAAAATCTCAACGTCAGCTGACGTCGGTATTGGATATCAATTTAACATTGACATTAGATGTTGAATTTACATTGAATTTTGGTCACCCGACGTTGCAACCGAAATTTAACCAAATATCAGCGTTGTTGTTGTTGTGTGCCTGCTGGGTATAAAGTGCATATTCTGCATGAGCATATTTTATCTACATCCCTGATCCTATCCAATACCTAAATTTAACAACTACCTTACTAACTATTAAAAACGCAGCAAATTAGGAGTTTACTGAGGCATAATTCGTTGTTAATGGTTTGTTAATAGTGAGAATTGGACCTTAAAATAAAGTGTGACCAACAAAACATTTGAAAAGTTAAAACTGTCCCCAGTGTCACCTTATTCCATGTCTATCTTCTCCAACCAGAACAAAGGAATTATATTGCAGTTATGATCTATGGAAAGAGATCGAATGGCAAAATCACACATTAATGTAGGTATTTTTAATAATTCTACACAATACCCCTTTTTTTAAACAAATTATATAATTTAGATTTACATTTATGCATTTGGCAGACACTTTCAGCCACAGGGACTAACATTGCATTCAAGGTACATATATATATATATATTGATAAATGGATAATGATGCAAGGATTAATTAACACAAAATGTTACAGATGCTGAGGAACGAGAGTTTTCCAAGTCGATGCATATAAAGAACAGGTGGTACAAATCCAGCTAGCATAAAACAAACATAACTAACTGACCAGAGAATCTGATAAAGTTGCTTTGTCAGAGCAGATACCAGTCCAGTTATAATAAATGGAACATATGTGATGACGGTGTTCACAGTAGTTATTAGAATAAGATAAAACACTCTTCTCTTCATGTTGTTTTCCTCCTTTCCCTCTCTCACTCTCTCTCCTGGCCCTGACTGCTTCAGAGCTCTGAGAACAGCCACACAGCAGAACAACTTAATAGAGAGGAAGAGCAGAAATTGCACCAAGATGTACCACATATACATATAAATAGTAAATATAAGAAAACTAAGCATGCAGATTAAACAGGATCCAAGAGTGATTATCCAGGCCGCAGTGCAGCAGATCACTCTATATCTGAAAGGTTTGTACTTCAGAAAGGTTACAGGATGAACCACTGCCAGGTAACGCTCAACACAGATCAGACACTGAAACAGAGGACGACCAGTGATGACAAGTCCTAACAAAAACTGGGATAATGCTAGTAGACTTGGAAACAGAAACCATTTTGTGAACAAAATGAGCAAAGAGTTTATGGAGAAAAAGAGCTCACAAACAGAGAGACTGAGGATGAAGAAGTCTGATGGAACCCCAATTCCTCTTCCTGTGAGGATGAGCCAGATCACATAGGCGTTTGAAGGAAAACCAATCATGAAACTGAATCCAAAAACATTACATTCTAGAATGCCAATTTCATTAAATATAGATATTATGAGGTTGGTGGATGCTTCATGTGTGGTGAAGTTCACTGCAGAGTTATTCATGTCTTCCTCATCTATCTTCACCAAAAAAGTAAAGGAAAAACAAATAACTAAAATTAAATAAAGTAAACAAATAAATACTGTAATCACATTCTAAAGAGAGAAGTGTAAATAGAAAGGTTTGGGATAGTAGTCACAACCAGTTTTGAAGATAACATTTGAGGGTAAAATTAATGCTAAGTATAATTCTAATAATTCAAACAATAGTTTGGTTGTCAAGTAAATCACCTTCAATAACAAAAACAGAACTCAGAACCTTTTATACAATAACCAATTCAAGCATGACTCCTATAATATGATTTACAACAACAATGAAATTGTTATACATTACACAGCACAATAGAAAAAACAAAAAAGAGGAGATTGTCACCTGAAGAGTGAATGCTCAGTCTCAATGCGTGGATTTCATAGCTGTCACAAGTACTTGTGCATGATTTTATATTCTCACCGTCACACTTTACATCAGCTATGCAAACAATAATTGGAAATAATGCATTTTAAAGGCCACGGTGCTCAGCCTTAGAAAACAAACTGAACACATTCAAGCCGCAAATGCAAAAGTATATATTTTATCATGCACGGGTTATTTAATGAACAGGCCATTTCCTTCACACATGGGTCAAAAACGAGACATCCCATTTCGGTGTCTGCATCCAAATTAAATTTACAAAGGTGATTTTATGTACATAGTGTTTTGCGGTGCTAAATTCCCTACACCGTCTACCTTATTTTATTTCATATCAGGTTAGGTAAAGAAAGTCAAGTATGTCCTATCCCATAAGCATATCAATTTTCATACTCACAAAAATAGGTCACAGAAAACTTCTCCGTGGTCTGTTCTGCTCAAATCTATAAATCAGAGTCTTCAGGCAGGCGAGCTTCTTAGTTATAATTAAATATAGTTTTATTGTATATAGGTTAAAAACATTTACAAATAAAATACTAATATTAAAAAAAAAAACAAACAAAAACAAAGGTATATAATTTGCAATCTCGGTTGTCTAGGCATCACTGACCATGTCGCCGGCAC